>NC_142930.1:22715079-22820079 GCF_046866305.1 Octopus bimaculoides | reverse complement strand
ATGCCAATCACTTTACTGAATGTGCTGGTAAAGTTTTAGATTCAGTCTTCATGCCAGGAAGTTTCGCAAGTGTCATCTGTCACAACTTCAGGTTGACCAAGCTCTATGTGTGAAATCATATTGTCGAACAATGAAATAGGTACAGAGACAATGAGAGTTTGTAGAGACTGGATATGAAGAATGTTTGAAGTGTCTGTTTTGATCATAGAGGGGAATAGGTGAGGATGGTGTTGCAGAGAGTTCTGAATGGCCAAAAGCAAAGGCTTGGCTTCAGCACCAGCAGTAATGATGTAGAAATTGCACTAGAGCCAAGATGACTTTTTTTAGAATGGCAGATCTCAAAGTAGATAATGCTACAGATAATAGCATGTAAAAATTGGGTTGAAAACATCCCATTGGATAGAAAAAGTCAATGGTTGAATGCCTGTCATATTTACAGTAGATGCATGTTCATGTCCCATGGGCATCCCTTGATGTTGGCTTTGTAAGTAGTTTCCTGTGGAGAACGCTTCCTCATGTGCTGCCCACTTTATATCCAATTTTACTATGTATGCATTTGGCAAAACTTCACCAAACCATTTCTGTGCCACCAGTCTCATTATTGCATATACCAAGTGCAGAAACATCAGGTGTCACTTTAAATCAATGAGGCCACCAGCCTTGATGGTATCCTTTCCCTTACTGTCAAACTGTATGATCTTGAGTTAATCTCTGACTGTGCCAAAGTCTTCAGTCTTTCTTATGGAACATCATTCCCAATTTTTGGAAATATACTACTGTGTGTTTCCCCTAGAAGAGTATTCCCTCTGGCCCTACCAACTTACTGATTTCACTTCCATTGCCTCAAGCTTAAAAGAAGTAGTTACCCCTCCCTCTCTTTATTGATCACCACTATGACTACTACTGTTAAGCATTATCTTTTGGTGTTGCTTTCCTCTGTCATCTACTTGTAGTCCTATAATCCTGAAGAATTTGACAAAAGCCATGATTTTTGCACTTGATATCAATAAAGTATTTGACTGTTTAGCATGAAAATCTCCTAGATGAGCTGCTCACTTATGGGCTTTTATCTGTTTCTTATCATGGTAGATAGCACTATTGCAGTGTGCTCCAACTCCCCCCCCCACTCTCTGACTTCACTATTAACTGTTGTTCCCTAAGGTTTAGTTATATCTCCCACACTCATCCTCTTGTACATTAACAACTTGTTTGCTGTCACACTGCTCACTCCTATAGGGATTATATCACTCCTCACTCTCCTTTAGTGTTCTACACATAAGGCATAATCTCCATCACATACAACCTAGACACCATACAGCTTCTATGAATAGATATCTCTTAAATATTTTTCAGCAGCTCAAAGACATATACAGAGCTTACTAAAACTGTTTCACATCATCAGATCCAGTAGAAAAGCCTAAAAGGGGAAATCTTATGTTTCAATTTTTTTTTATAAGATAATTTGCTTATCTGGAAATAAGAAACTTAACATAATCATGATAAAAAATTGTAGAAATTCAAAAATTATCTTATAAAAAAAATTGAAACATAAGATATCTGCCTCATTTGCTTTGCTAATAAAACCTTTAAGTATTCTTATCCCTGTCTACTGGAAAGGCTTCCTGTTTATATAAAAAATTCATTGTTGTCATTAAATCTGTCAGATATAATTTTGACCCAATGCAGTTCCCTTGAGGAAGAGATACTTTAGATTACGTTCAATAAAGTTGTGGTCATATTTTCAAATATTAGTTACTCACTTTAATTGTTATGTCAGTGCAGATGTAGAGTTGAATTTAATCAATAACATTGAATGAAAGCTTCTGGAGAGCATTGAACATTCTGGTGTACTTCTGCTGACCTATTCAGTTACATCTTGAAGTAGCAGGCAGTTATACTGTCATTAAGCAGCAATGTATAGATTTGATTATGAAGTATTTAGGTGCAAATATGATTCTTGATGTATGTATTCAGATGTTCTCTAGTACATGCTTTTTTTTTTCATTAATTCCTTACTCTACTGACAAATAAGCAGTTGTGAATCACAGTAGATTACTGGTGTATCTATGTAGTCTCTAAATAATTTTCTGCATTGATTTTTCAATATATAAAGTTGCAGTAGCACTGATTTTAAAACAAAATGATTATTACTAAAGAATATAGAAATAGTTAAAATGTGTTTATGTTGCTCATAGATTTCCTTGACAAATATTGTTTTGTGTGTTATTAAATTACTCATAACAATATTATATTTTATGTTCTATAAAATACAAATCATGTTCCGTAAAATTAATTAACCTTTATTTAAAACATCACAGTTCCAAAGGTGTAACTGAGGTTGATAATTAAACTGACTTCATTTCACAAAAAACTGAAATGCTCCATGCTTCAAAGGTAAACTGCACCACAGTTTTATTTTCTTCACATATCTTTATCTGGAAAACGCATGGATATCACATCATTTCATTTGCTCTCCATTAAAAGCATAAGGTTCTCAAATCTAGTCAAAAGGAAAATTTAAAATCTAGTGTTAGAATTGGCAGAGATCCAACCAGTTATAATTATGTAATGACTTTCTGTGGCAGCAACTGTCTTTCATTTTCAACCCGTCTAATTAAATAACAAAAAAAAAAAAAAAAAAGAAAAAGACACCTTCACTACATGTATCTCTCCAGCAACCACATTTTCATTCGTGTTTTTATTTTTTTTCATTTTGTCATGGATAAACCTGTAAATATGGATTCTCATGGGGGATTATCTCATACAGTAATCAAGATTAATATCGCAGATGCTGATCTTCCTTGTTAGGAACAGAATTTGCTTCAACCCTTTAAATAGCTGCTTGTGCTTTTTTTATGTACAAATATACTTTATATCAAAGTAAAAACTTACTGTATACATAACATTTTGGTCTATACCTACAAAAAAAAAAAAAAAAAAAAAAAGCACTGTTCTTTATTTGTGGGAAAACTTTCCATCACCTTCATGATGAACTCTGCATTTCTGAGCTTAACCCTATGGAATCTCTTCATATTGAAGTCTTTTCTTCTACTTACCATTCTACTAGTGTGTTCTCAGACACTGTCAAAAGACTGCCCAATTCTTCTCCGGAAGTGTATATATTCCTAAAACTCCCTTCCTATTCATATTTTTGCTCCATCAACTAACTTGTAACAATTCAGGTTGAGTACTATCGGCATTAATCTAACTCGGTTATTATTTGTCATCACCTCCTTGCTAACTAACAGATACTGTATGTAGGTGTGTGTCTTTTTTCATTATACTGATTTCTATCATAGCCACAAGGCCATAGATCTGAGATGTTAGTAGTTGATTAACTCGTTTTTGATACCAACTTACATGAAACCACTCCTGCTGGGTCTATGATATAAGCTTCATGTTTTCAAGTGATCTAAATTAAAACCTTCCATCAAACTTTAATGTTAATTCATAATTTAAACATCCGCTTAATATTGATGAAATTATCTTATTAAATTCTTTTAATTATTTTTTAATTAATTAAAGCAAAGTATTTCAATAAAAATAGTGTAACGAAAGGGTTAAGACAACCCAGTACTTGTGTTCTTGAGACTGAGACTTATTTTATTGATTTCCAGAGGGATGACTGGCTAAGTTGAGATTAGTGGGGTTTGGATCTTTGAATGTACACTATCTGATTACTTCAGATTAGGGCAGAAGTAAATGATCTGTAGTGGGGTAGGGTTTTTCTGTTTGTTTTTCATAAAATTTAACAATCTATGCAACACTCCAATCTAGTGAAGGATCTCTCTCTCTCTCTCTCTCTCTCCCTCCCTCCCCATGGAATTCATCTCATAGAAATCAGCCTTCCTTGCTTTGTGTTTAGTTATTTGACTTTTAAATGTTTAATTTCCTGCCTATTTATTCTAATCCTGTTTGATTGTTTAGCTTGGTTTACTAAGTGAAGGTGTTAGAAAATGTTATCTATTTTATTAATTTAATCCATTTCAATAATAAAAAGAAAGAAGTGAAATTTATAATTTTGCAGATAAAGGAGAGAAGCGCAATTTTTGATAAGATATTCAAATTATTACAATGATGTCTGGTCTGAAGAGATTTCATCTTGATGAGTGTCATGATAAATTGAAGATATTGGTATATTCTCAATTTTTGTTTGCTTTGTTATTTTGGCTCTTGTCGTTTCAAAGCAAAGAATTGTATTTGGTGACTTGCAGAATTAGTGAAGCAATAGTCAGAACATTTTGTGGTATTTAGTTATATCTCTTCATGATTGAAGTTCAAACTCTTCCTAAGTTGACTTCACTTTTTAACCTTCTGAATTAATAAGTTATTGGTCAAGTACTGGGATTGATAAGAAGACTGTATTCTTAAGGGCCCAGTGTGGCTATAGTCAAATGAGTGAGACTAATGAAAGAAAGTCACTTGATGTGATACATTTGAATATATGATAAGTATAAAGGTATTATTAGTTCTGTGTATTCTCTGAAACAGCTCTCTGCAGTAAGAGCTTGTAGGATTCCTGAGACACTTGTGAAAGGAAAATAAATGTTTGTTGGGCCTCACAAGTGACTGAGACCTTTGCCATGGTTGAGAAGACCCTTCAAGCCAAGACCGCTGCCAGTGTCCTGTAACTGGCACTTGTGCTGGTGGTACAGAAAAAGCATCCTTTGAATGTTGAGCAATATGCTGTGCTAGAGAAGACCCATCAAGCCGAGTGAAATCGTAGTTGTGGGCGATGCCAGTGTCATGTCCCTGGCACCCATGGTGGCAACACATAACAAGCGCCCATCAAACTTTGGGCCTCATGGAGGCAGTAACAAGTGACTGAGACTTTTGGCAATACACCGCACTTGAGAAGACTTGTCAAGCCAAGTGAGATCGCAGTCATGGCCGATGCTGGTGTTTCGTAACTGGCACCCATGTCAGTTGCATGTAAAAAGCACCCACTACACTCTTGGCGTGGTTGGTTTTAGGAAGGGCATCCAGCTGTAAAATCTTTTTGGAATCTGGTGCAGCTTCCCAGCTTACTAGTTTTCAGTCAAATCATTCAACCCATGCCAGCATGGAAAATAGACATTAAATGATGATGATATTGAGTAAAACTACCCAGAGCTAAAGGAAAGGAATTTATATGTTTGGAACTGTTGTTACATAACATAGTGGCAGGGATTTTTCAGTATGAGCCACACTTTATAGTGGGACTGAAGTCCTAAAAATGCTGCAGAACATTTGCTCTAGAGCCAAACTCATATCATCCAAAGCAGGAGCAAAACACAAGCACATATATTCATGGATACGCATACAAGCATTCTCAAAGATATGGACACATACACTCACACACCCTCCTACACACATAATCCCCTTCTCTCTCATTTTACCTTACATTTTAGAGAATCAAATGTAGAATCTTTTTTAGACATCCTTAGGAAAATCAAAACTGTTTCATTAACCCTTTAGCATTTAAACCAGCCATATCCAGCCTAAACATTCCTCCTGTTTTATGTTCAAACTGGCTTGATCTAACCTCTCACACCTATCCTACAATGTTGTTCTAAAAATAGACAATAACATCACCAAAATCTCATAGCTATCAAACAATACATAATTAACTCAGAACAATATGAATAAATAAGCATTATATTTGGCAGAGTAATTTGAATTCTAAAGGGTCAAACATTTTTTGAATGCTATGATTTTCCACAGTAGATGCTTTTAGAAGAAAAAAAGAGTTACATTTTGATACTCCTCAAACTTTTTATACTACACTAGCAGGACCTGTGAATATTTCACAGAATTAATGGTAAACTTATTGAGTTGTTTCTGAAAACTTTATCCAAAAAGCTTAGTTAAAAAAAAAAAAAATAATAAATACACATTTCACTTACCGCCACCTCTCCAGGGACTGAAACAAGTAAAAGAATTAAGAAACAAAAGAGAAAACATCCACTAAACTGATGTTTGAGTAGACAGCCAACCAACCATAGAATCAATGGTTCATAGTGGGGCACAGTATTTCAACTCAGTTTAGCTTTTAAGTATATATAAGAAAATGATGACAGTTCATTGTTGTAACAACAACTCTGTGTGTGGCATTATTGGCTTGGGGTGCTGAGTTCATTTCCTCCAGTTGGAAAGATCATCTGTGATAGACCTAAGCTCAATCTGTATTTGTATCTCTGTTGCTTAACAACACATGGATATGCACCAGCTATATGAATCTTTGGGACTCAGAAAAAAGATTAGTTAGCTGACTAACGATTGAAACGTAACATGATTAGTCCAACATGTTATGCAATACTCTTCATTCATCCTTTCGATGGCATGTTCTTTACTGCTCTTTTCGAAGTATATCTTCATTTTTCTACTCTGATAATTTATATATAAAGGTTTATAACAGTATATTTCCATAAAACAGAACTTTATAATTCTGTTATAACAAGTTCCCAGTATTACCATGTATGTCAAATCTATAGTGAATCTGTATGTCAAATCTATAGTGAATCTATATTGATATGTCTCTGATATATTTTATCCATTCAACCATTACTTTGTTTTATTAATTTTCCATGTGCATAACCCTTTAGCATTCAAATTACTCTATCAAATGTAATGCTTATTTATTTACATTGTTTTGGATTAATCATGCATTATCTTGTAGTTTTGAGATTTTGATGATGTGATTGTATATTTTTAGAATGACATTGTCGGGTATGTGTAAGAGGCCAGATCTGGTCAGTTAGAACTTAAAACAGGTAGAATATTTGGGTCGTATATGTCTGGTTTAAATGCTAAAGGGTTTAACCTATCTTCCTTGTTCATGCTGTGAATATTTTAAACTGTCCTTAATACTAAATATTTAAGCATCTTGTCTATTTTTTGTTAAATTTTTCTTATTCATTGGTACTGGATCTCCTTAAATTCCTGCAACTTGACACCCTGTTCAAATTAATAGCGCATGTGCATGCACACAAACACATGAGCGTGTTTGTGTGTGTGTATACATCTACATTAATAATGCATTTGCATTTCTTTTTAATACTAGATGAAATGTCTACAATTCATCTTATTCATTCACATCCAGCTGTTGCATAAACAGATATCTCCATACAGTAAGCTCTACTACCTTACACATGTTGATCAGATATTTATGTCAATTTCAATAACAGGACTGAACATGCTTTAACAGCTAATAGAAACTATGTGGCTCTATAATTTACAACTTACCCCTGCTCACTGCAAACAGCTTGTTTCTATTTCAACTCTTCAGTACAACTAGTTATATAACCTAACTATAGCTTCTCATCTGTCATATTTCCCTATCTTTGATTGATAGGGTTAGTGTATAAATCAAGTGACTAGTGTCTGGTGGATTTATAACCTTTTGTTTGTGTTTCCAATCTGATTAACAATTGCTTGCCAATTCTGGTGACTATCTGAATAACTTATGCTAAGAAGTGTTGTTTTATGAGCTGAGAAAAAAAACAAAAAAACAGGTTTTTAAATGGAAAAGGGTATCTTAATGCAACAAGAAATAAAAATGGGTAGTTATCATTGAATGAAACTTATAAAGAGGCTAGCAAATGAGCATGTGATTTGTGAGGACTTTTAGTCTTGTCAAAGACATGATACCTCTCTCGAGCTGGTACCATGGGAAAAGTACCACAGTATGCACTATAAAGTGGTTAAAGTTAGGAAAGGCATCCAGTCATAGAAACTAGTCTCAGTGTACAGTACTCCAACTGTGATGATCCATCATTCAACTCATGCCAGCATGGAAAGTAGATGTAAAATGTTAATGATGATGACAATTAGTTTCTATTGCTGTAGCTCTACATCTGAACTGAAATTTAAAGTATTTTGTAATATACTTAGCTTTATCTCGGCCAGAGCTTCAGTTGTACAATATGTGGCATATAAAGTGTTACAATAGGTGCAGTATTTGTGAAGTTAAGGTGATTGATTATTAAAGATATAGTGATAAACTCAAACCAACCACTGGTGACTATTATATTGTTTCCGGAGGCAAAGCACATTACTTTGCTTGCTTCTGTCTGTCTGGTTTTGATAATAGGTTTTACTTCTACTGAATGGCTGAGTGGTTAGAAGACTGGAAAGTCAGCTGTGAAAACATTTTCTCAATGACATACAGGTGTCAACATTGTAAAATTTATCTCATTCATACTGAAATAACAGTTGTTATGATGGAAAAATGTGTTTATATGAACCTATATAACAAATAAATAAATAAATAAACAAAAGAAATCAATTTGTATTTTCTATTTTATTCTTGACTATTTTAATCTGGACTATAAGTCCATATCAGTGTTATATTCTCTGCCCTGCAAATATATTTTGGATATTGTAAAGCAATTCCTACATATACAGCTGACTTTATTCTTGCTGTGACATTGTAAAAAGAATAAAGTTGTTACTGTTTCTTGTTTGCTTCTTGGCAATGTGGTCAGTTCTGACCATATTGACCATATGGTGTGTGACAATAGGCATTTATTGGTGACAAGCTTAAAAGCTGCCTGATGGGGTGGCTTTTAAGCTAGCTCCTGTGGTGGGCTTTTCATTGGGTCTTGGCCCCCAACAATGACACTTCATGCATTGAGTACATATTAAATTTTATTAAACTTGAACAATATTTTTCAAGTAATGAACAATTTTCATCAAAATAATGATATAATTTGTTGACTTGGAACTTATTGCAAAGCTGCATGATAAACAACAGTACCACCACCATCGTCACCACATCTGCCATACACACACCATTCAGACTTCTGATGCCACCACCATCAATACCTTTGACTTTGCCACCTTCCCCTCCACCACCATCAACACTGTCTTTCACATCACTTACTCTCACTATCATCTCTGACTGCCTCGGCCACCACCATCATCACCGCTGCCTCTGTCTCTATCACAATTACAGCACATACTATCACCCCATTATCATTGTTCAGTATGTTGGTTCAGTGTTCAGTCCATCTTTCTCTCACATACCCACTCTTTCTCTCTCTTATTACTTCCGTTGCTACCATCAACACTACTACTTTTAATAAAAACAGTGTCAACTCTCCCTAAATTTCTTTGTCTCTCTTTTTCTCTCTCTCTTTGCCACCACCCTCACCATCTTTATGCCTACTATTACTCTCACTCCACTATGAGCAATAGTAGAAGTGTCATTGTATAGTGAAAGAGGAGGGGTTGAAGTGACACTGACACACACAAATTAGTTTTCACATTATATTAGATAGGCTAACTTATTAATTGGACAACATATGGTCTTGCTCCTTTTTTTCTTAAGCAATTCCCACCCTCTCCCTGCTCCTTTCTTCTTTACAGTATTTGCCTTGAAGTCATATATGCATTGCGTTTGTTAAATCTTATTGGTTAAACTATATACACCTATCTTTGACTTTGAGTGGATCATAACAGATGTGTAAACATTAAAAACAGCTTTTCTTTTTTCTTTAACAAATATTTCAGGTCTTTGATGGTATATATCCCATAGTCAATATGTTTGGCGTAGTTCTATCTCTGTAAGTGATCATAGGTGTAACAAATAGATCAGCTCAGAGTTTATTGAATTTATACTACTTATCTGACAGTTATTGCATTAGTTTATTTTGTCTTGTACCTTGTTGTGGAACCATTGAGATTCGTATTCCAAACCCTGCAGTATTTTTTTAGTATGTTTAGTTTGCTATCATGTGTTTTAGTTTACATACATAGCATTGTGACTGTTTCTGTTTGTTGAGAGGCTGTCAATTTTAGATGGTGAGTTAAAAAACAGGTGTAAGGTATGTTCACTTTTCTGCAATTGATACTAGTTGTTGCCTAGTAAGATGTAATATGGATTCTTGATTGGTAAATGCGCAACACCTTGTACAAGGCATATGTGTGTGAAAATATAATCTACAATGATATTTAGAAAGAGATGTGTGTGTGTGTGCAAGTGCATGTATGTGTGCAAGTGCATGTATGTGTGCATGTATACACATATGCATATACAGTGAAAACCTTCTAATCACAGATGCTGTCAAGTCATCATCATCATCATCATCATCATCATCATCATCATCATCATCATCATCATCATTTTCATCATTGTTTAACGTCTGTTTTCCATGCTGGCATGGGTTGGACAGTTTGACTGGGGACTGGCAAGTCAGGAGGCTGCATCAGGTTACAATCTGATCTGGCAGTGTTTCTGCTGCTGGATGCCCTTCCTAATGCTAGCCACTCCGAGAGTGTAGTGGGTGCTTTTTACATGCCACCGGCACGGGAGCCAGTCAGGCGGCACTGGCATCAGCCACATTTGGATGGTACTTTTTACATGCTATCAGCACAGAAGCCAGTGCGGGTGGGAGTGGGGCTATTGTTATTAAAATTGCATCATTCTAATGATAATCACACAGACACATACACTCAAATGTGTATGTGTGTGTGTATGAAATAAAAAATTGAAGATTGGAGTGCATTATTAATATTAAATAGTTCACAATTGTTTCAACAAGCCCATGGTGACTAATCTTGTGTCATGTTTATAAACATGTCCATTATTAATTATCTTGTGATATATGCTATAAAAAACAATATTGTTTTTATAAAAAGTTTGGATGAAACAATTTCCATGGATGCTATGGAAATAAACTGTATAGCATATATTACCAGATCCATTAATAACAGACATGTTTATTAGCATTATGCAGGGCACCATGGAATTGTTGAAACAATTGTAAACTATGAATTTAAAATTATATTGCAACCTCCACTCTTCAATTTCTCTCCCCCTCTCTCTCTCAGATGGCAAACTGTGGATGTAAAAAACTGTTGATGGGGAAAATATGTTTTTTGTAGACTTCTCATATAGACTTTTGTAGACTTTTCATAGTATAATAATTATAACTTTTATGTATTCCATTATGTTAAGTAACTAACCCTTTTTTATGCACATTCATTTCTTTTGTGTGCTAATTACAGAATGTATATGCACACACATAATGTAAATGAAAACAGTGCATAACTGGTATTTTTTTCCTCCCAAAATTTCATTTCTCGTAATTATGGGTGTTCATTATACATAAGTGTGTATAATATACAAATAACTACAGTAGCATCTTTCTTAGCAGAACGCTTTGGGAGTATTTTCACTGACTTGACAGGATATTTTCAGTTGTATGTAAAAGCACATTCAGTTTGTTCCCTTTATGCATTCCAGTTACTTTACATTCAAACCCTTGTGGCCAAGTGCATTACATATAAATAAGTCTTCATGCGGACCTGTGTCTTATTTATGGGTTCTGAAAGAACGTAGTAACACAAACCTTCAGATATCTTAGAAGTTTACCACAAGGTAAATATATGCATATTTTCTTGATATGTGTATATTTAAGATACATAATTTTCATTTATTTATTTCACATAGACAGTAGGGCGCTATTTAAGCTTGCACTCTACTGCCATATCTGTAGTCTAGCATGTGAAATGACATGATTTATATTAGGGTTTAGCATTGGGGTCAGGTTTTAGGTTTAAGGTTAGACTGTACACTTAAATGTAAATGGCCAGGTAGATCACAAGCTAAAGCAGCACTGACATTAGTCATATATCAACTAATTTCTAATTTCTAATGACTGAGTGAATAAATCCTTTGATTTGACAAATTAAAATTTACCCCTTGAGGTTCATGCATGTCTAGTTATCACTCCCACCTTCACCCCCAGACTCAGTATGCATAATATGCAATTATATGAATACACATTTATATGAATTCACGTGCGTGTGTGTGTGTGTTTAGTATATGTGCATGTATACATACATAAATATGTGAATGTGCATATGTGCTTTGTGTATAGATATGAGTGCTTATATGTGGATATGGTTGCATATGTATGTGCATCCAAATATAAAAGAGGTGCAGAGCCAAATCAACAGGCATATAGTGATGTACACACACACAATTATAAAATTGTACATATAAGCATTTGTCTAATGTAGGTATTAGTTTGTATATTTTCATGTACACGGATAAACTGACAGACACAATACAAGCATGCAGATACATGTCCATAAGAGTGGTCAAGCAGAGAGATTTATAGATATGGCTAGTTTGTTAAGTAGATTTATACACGAATATATACGATTATAAATTTGATAGTATTTACATATCTATGTATATACCTTTTCTCATGTGCATATAAATGTGTCTATGTATGTATGTATGTATGTATGTATGTATGTATGTGTGTGTGTGTGTGTGTGTTTGTGTATGTATGTCAACACCGACCTACCTATGTGTATACACTTGGAAAAATATGCATATTTGCAAATATTCCTGTGTATGTAAGCATACATACACTTCAGACATTCATTACATGATTAGTAGCTCTCAGGATATTCAGTATGGCAATAATAAATAAATAATTGCAGTCTACTTCTGAATTGAGTGATTTTTCTTCTTGGTTGCAAATTCAGAGGTACACACAGACACATGCTCACACAAGTGAGCACACACACATGCATATGGAGTGATTCAAAAGTCCCTTTAGTATCAGTATGAACTGGCTAACCATCAAGGTCGTTTGAACTTCTTAATGTATATCTTATCTTCTCTCTCTCCTTATGTCTCCCTATCTCTGAAAAGCATCTGTGCGGATGACACCTACTGTAGAGGGAGACCTGTGAAGACAGGAGACATACTGATGACTGGTTTCATGAGGTTGAACTTCTCGAAAAGAAATGACAAAGTCTGCATCTAACAAGTGGCAATCAAGCATGGCAAAATAAATGTTAAAATGGTAGTGAGGGATAAAGATTTGGATTTAGATTTATCTGCTTGGAACCCCATCATTAATCTTCTCCCTACCTTATGGCTATACTTTTCCCACATTCCTGTTGCTTGTATGATGAGGGATGTTATTGAATCTCTCTGTATCCAATCCCCTCATCCTCCCATTGTTACTCTTTATCTCCATTATTGCTTTTATAATGAGAAATGGTACCTAGGCCTGTTGATGTTCTGTTATTACTACCATAAGCTATCACTGCCTTTCTCCGATTACTCTCTTTCTTATCACTTACTGATATCCCCCCCTCTCTCTCCATCACTCATTCTTGCCATCCTCCATCTTTATTACTATCCCTTACTCTCTCTCTCTCTCTCTCTCTCTCTTCATCATTCATTGTTGACATACACCATTCTCCCCCCCCCATTACTTCCTTGTCTACTACTCTTCTATCACTCCCCCCCTCATCACATCCCTCATGGTGTTTCTCTATTCATTCTCTTTACTAGCAATCAACATATCTGTTGCTACTTATCACTGTGTCTCTTCCATTACTATTCCTTTATTCCTCTCTCACTTCCTAGTCTTTTCCCTCCATCTTGATCCCTCTTCTCTCACTCTTTTGCCTTGGATTTCTCTCTTTTATCAGAGAGAGAGAGAGAGAGAGAGAGCCCTTTGACCTTGCCAAAGACAAAAATGACCTCTAGTGATGGAACCATAAGGTGTACCCAGAATGATCTGTTTAGTGGCTGGTGTTGGGAAGAGCAAAATGGAATGTATAGGCAAGTTGTAGTACCTGACCTGTCTAAGAAGTTACTTCAAGCAAGAATTGATTATAAGCAGCATGGAAAGTGGACATAAAATGCCAAGTGTATGTGCTTGCACACATGTATTTTTATTACTCTTTTAAGTTACTGGACTGTGGTCATGCTGAAGCATTGTTTTGAAGGTGCAGGAGTGGCTATGTGGTAAGTAGCTTGCTTACCAACCACATGGTTCTGGGTTCAGTCCCACTGCGTGGCACCTTGGGCAAGTGTTTTCTACTATAGCCTCGGGCCGACCAAAGCCTTGTGATTGGATTTGGTAGATGGAAACTGAAAGAAGCCCATCATATATATATATATATATATGTGTGTGTGTGTGTTTCTGTGTCTGTTTGTCCTTCAACATCGCTTGACAACCGATGCTGGTGTGTTTACGTCCTCGTAACTTCGCGGTTTGGCAAAAGAGACCGATAGAATAAGTACTAGGCTTACAAAGAATAAGTCCTGGGGTCGATTTCCGCGACTAAAGGCGGTGCTCCAGCATGGCTGCAGTCAAATGACTGAAACAAGTAAAAGAGTAAAAGAGTAAGTATTTAGTCAATTGCACCTACCCCCACTTTTTTAAAAATTATTACTTCAGTCTATAATTTTATCATTCTATATTTCTTGAATCTCCATGTTTCACTTATTGGCACATACATATTTATACTGTTCTGAAATGACATTGGTTCTAAGACATTGAAATTTATCATCTTGATAAATATAGTAACCAGGAAGCAATAATATGGTAGATGTGAATGACCTAAACCCTTGATTGCAGAACTCTTGCATGACTGCTACTGTCCAACGACAAAGACCAATAAAAGAATGAAAATGAAAAAAATATATGCTTGTGCATGCATGCGTGTGATTGTGTGTAAATAAATATGATTATCCTACCTTTTGCAAGGTTGTATAGGTCTACATTATCTGATGTGTTCTTTCCTTCTTAAAGATGTGATAGACACTTGGCTGATATTTCTAGCAATTTGTGCTGCCATATAGAATTTCCTAGAATTTATTTTAGGCTATATATATGACGTCCTGTAAACTGTAAAAAAAAAAAAAACAAAAAAAAAAAACAACTTCTATCATAATCATGGTTGTTATGCCTACTCTTTTTAAATTTTGGTATGGGTTGTGGTAGTATTCAACAGCCAGCTGCCCTTCTTGCCATCAATTTTTGTTTTCAAGCAAATTATTTTTATTTCACTGTGTTTATGTTTCTCTTAATCATAGTTTTATGTTGTATGAAAATCAGTCTTTGTTTGGAACACACATACACACACAATCTCTTTTTCTTTCTTTCTCTCTCCGTCTCTCTCTCTCTCTCTCTCTCTCTCTCTCTCCCCCTCTCTTTCTCTCTCTCTCTCTCTCTCTCTCTCTCTCTCACATTCACACACATGAGCTTCCATTCAGTTTCTGTTGACCTAATTTCATCCACAAGGCATTGGCTTAGGTATTGGAGGAGACACTTGCCCAGGGTACCATGCAGTGAAATAAGATTCAAAATTATCCGGTTGTAAAGTAAAATTCGTTACTACATAGCCTTTTCTCTGACTACTAACAAAGTAATATTTTGATAGTATAGTTTTTTGATAATATAATTTATTTTAAATGTAATATATATAATATATTTTGATAAAATAATTTACTCCAAGTCATTCCTGATCAGCAGGCCGATGATCATAGTTTTTCCAACTGCCCTCTCCTCCTCCTTTAAAGCTCTTTTTAAGGACAGGATTACATATGATATTGTTCTTTTTCTTTTCTTTGAAGTAATAGAGTGGTGTTGTATGAGGAGTATTTAGCTGCTATATATTCTTTTTCTTACATCTCTTTTGTATTATCTTAAGAGGAACTGTGACACAACATTTTATATTGTCTAACAGATAACATCATCATTATCATTGTTTTAACAACCACTTTTCTATGCTTGCTTCAGTCAGAGAGAATTTGTTGATGTAGCTTTTCTATGCCGAGATGCCTTTTATGTCATCCACCACTTATTTCTCCATGGTATGCCATAATATATGGGGAATTGATTATAAAATTATTAACAAGTAAGCTAAGATTTTCAACAAGGGCTTCCAGTCCTATAAACCATGCTAAATTAGATTGGAACCTAGTGCAACCCTCCAGATTACCAGTTTCAGTCAAACTGTCTAATCCATGCCAGCATGGAAAGCAGACACTAAAGGATGATGATGAGTGTTATACTAGACACTGTTAGCACCAGTCTAAAATTAAAAAGAGAAGTTGCTCCACATTTTTATATAATGTCTAATAGTGTTATCCTTTACTCACAAATCCCTTCTCTATTTATAGTAAGAACATTCATAATAAGTAAATTACTAGAAACATTCTAGAGTTTAGAAAATTTTGTTTGGAAAATGTATTTAATATAAGCCATATACAGTGTGGAAAATGTATTTAATATAAGCCATATACAGTAAGTAAAGTGAGAGCCAACAATGATGTCAGCAACAAATTTGATGTGAGGGTAGGAGGAGTCCATTGAAGTCCAGTCCTCCTCTCCTATTCATTATAGTTTTATAAGCAATCAAGCAGAGTTTAACCCTTTAGCATTTAAATCATCCATTACCTTCCCAAATATACAACCTGTTTTAATCTCTTTTCAGTTCCACCCTATCCACTCACACCTTTCCTCTTTAATGTGAGTAGCTGTGTAGCTCTTCTACAGCAAGAAACCTGCTCTATTCTGGCACTCCCTCTCTCACTTTAACCCCCTCATCTCACAGCACAAGGATGCCTCTTTCTCTACTGTAGCCCCTCTCAGTTGAACTTGTGGCACAAACAGTCTTGCAGGCTGTTTGTGCCACAAGGAAAAAAAAAATGTATGTGTTAAGTGGCTGGCATTATTAGTAAGGGTGTTCAGTCATAGAAACCATGCTAAAGCAGACATTGGAGCACGATGTTGTCTTCAAACCCATCAGATCCTGCCAACCCTCCAACTCATACCAGCATGGAACATGGACATTAAATGATCATGATTTATTGTAATATGGATGGATGAACATATGTTTGAAAATTCATTGTCATTTATTAAAGGTTTACTTTGGTTCTCTTATATCCTGTGAGCAATATGTTAGAATTATTTGTTTAAAAATAACATAATTTCCATTAAAAATTTTTTTCTTTTGAGCAAGCTCACAAAACTAAATTGTATGAATGTTCATTATCCTCTACTTGCAGTCATTATGTCTTGTACTTTACTCAAGCTTGTCTGTACTTGCTGAGTCTTATAGAACTGGATAATCTTTGGCATTTAGCCACAAATTTGTAATATTTTGTAAAAATCATAATTGATTGAATTGACCCAGTATGTTGAAATAGACATCTTTGATGTGAACATGTAATCAGGGCCTAGTAAGAGGGCGCTCAACCAATACATTGGCCAGGAGCCAAGAAAGGACCCTTGATTCCCTTTTAAAAGAAAAAAAGAAAAAAAAGCACATCATAATTCCTTGAGTTTTTAGACCCTCATCCTGCTTCTTGGGACCCTGAAAGCATTCTTGTTCCACTTTGTGAAATATCTCTTGGCGGTTATGTATATCATACAAATATAAACATTATAATGACAATAAGAGTTGGGTTCCCACTATGCACTACAGAGAACATGAAAACATGAACAAACCACAAAAGTATGACATGGTATTGATTGCAGTAGCAGTTCGAATTTTTAAAAAGTTTTGCTTTCATTATTCTAGTCAATTGATAAGTTGGAGCAAACGAATGGTTAATGTTTAAAAACTGGTTAATGTTTTCAAAATATAAGAGGTATAATGACTTTATAATCCATTGAACAGAATCTCTAAAATCCATTTTAATGGCTTGTATTTTTTCTTTCTTTGCAGTTCTTCAACATGTCCTGCAATTCTTCCAGTCTTGGAGAAGTATCAGGAGAAAAACCATCAACTGCAACATTACAGGCTATCTCAGTACCACACTCTACAGCTGATGGATCTATTGGCACTGAGGGTATATCTTGGAGTCTTGATGCTATCTTACCAGCAGTACATGGCACTGAGGTTTGTAAAATATGTTTATTGTGTGTATGTGTGTGAATAATGTGTCTTGGATGGCACAACAATGCACTCATTTTTGATAACATGCTCATGTATTATTTATAAAAAAAAAAAAATTAAAGAAAAATAAAACAGGAAACTGCATGTATAATACATAACTTAGAAGCAGCGCTACAGATGTGCCAGCACACACGGGCTTGAAACATGACCGCCCTCATGCACTTCTCTTGAGGAATTCCGAAAGGAGCTTCTTGGAGACACTTCCGGTAAAAAAAAAAACCCGTTGGAAAACCGATTATAGCAGTGACTCGATCAATTCCTAGGGTTGTCTGAAGAAAGAATTTTTGTATTCCGAAATATTACATCAGACTAGAGATGGTTAAATTACAACAGTTATTATAGTCCATTGATGTTATTATAGTGCATTGTTGTGCCATGCAAGACATTATATTTTACAAACAATACACAATGCTTCAAGCGAACTACAGTACACTCCTATATATATATATATATATATATATATATATATATATATATAAATAAAAAATCTTCTGTCCATTTTCTCTCTTCTACTTTTTTTGTGTATCTTGAGGATACACCCTGATAGCTCATCACTGCCATTTTTAGCTCTCTTTCCAGCTACTCCCACCCACTACATAATGATGGAAATCCATGTATCCACTATTTCCTTGAAATTTTAAACCTCTTGAGTTAGGGTTGTGCATTATATATGAGAACTAAATGTGACCCACTTTTTCACTGGGTCAATATGACAAGAATCAAATTATATCCATTATCCAGACCAATTGATGTGTAGCGAAGAGTTTAAATCACTATATTAATTTTGGATTTCTCTATGGTAGTGGTTATATATATTAAATGTTTATTATATTGTAACGCATCTGTATGTAATAAAGATTTAAATTTTTATGTTGCTGTTGCACACAATGTTTACAATAGTCATCATGCTTTCCAGATTGGAAATTGCTTTGATGAATGTCTAATTAACTACAGCAAAATTGTGCTCATATTTATTCATATAAAGTAATCAGAAAATAAAAATGACATTGGTAGCAATGAAACACTGTTTATATTTTTATCTAGAAAGAAATTCGTGCTATAAATAGATACTATCTACTTAACCATGTCAGCATGATTTATGCCACACAAAATTTACATGCACAACACTGGATGGAGTGGCTTAAAATGTTTTTACATTTTCTGACATTTTTTTGAATGTTACATTTCAATTTAAGATTATGATGTTAAAAAGAATTGAGAAAACAATTTTTTTCTTTAATTAAATTAAATTAAAAGTTTCCTTCCACTCCTTGTAGCTTTTTCATTTGTAATTTTTTTTTCCCAAAAAATTTCTTTAAATTTCTATTTTGAAACATTGGATATTACAATTCTAGAAGCTGGAATACACAAATTTTATTTTTTTATAATCTAACAAACATTTCACTCTTTCCAGTGTCTATGAAAGTAGTAATGCACAGGATATCTTTTTTTAAAATTTTTGTTTTTAAAGGGTTATATTTCTTAAGGAGGGGCAAGATTAAAAATTGAATTTGTACAATATACAAACACATATGTTCAATATTTGTAGGATTCACAATCATTGTGTTGACAGTTATTTCTTCTGAAGGAAAAAATTAATTTTTTTTTCTTACCTATATTTGTGCAAATATATATAAAATAGATTTCAAATTTTGGCACAATGCCAGAAACTTTAGGAGTGGAGATAAGTCAATTACACCGACCCCACTGCTCAACTGATACTTATATTGACCCTGAAAAGATGACAGGCAAAGTCATCCCTGGTGGCATTTGAACTCAGTATATAAAGTTGGAAGAAATGCTGCTAAGCATTTTGTTTTGTATCATAATGATTCTGCTTGGTCTCTGCCCTTTGTGAATATATAATTATTAACACAGTTTTTCAATCTGGACCTCTTTCCCTTTGAAAGTTTCAAATTTCTATTTTTAAACTATCAGAGACATTATGATTCTGGGAGGAGTTGGGGAAAGGGAATCTACAAATTTCATTTTTTTTATCTAACAAATATTTCATATTTCTCAGTGTTTATGAAAGAAATAATGATTGGTATGTATTGTATGTGTGTAGAATCCTCAATGTAAAAAGAAAAATCTTTGCCCACATGTGTACATAGCCAAACCTCTGTGGTTAAGAAGTTCACTTTACTACCATGTAGTTTTGAATTTAATTTCACTGCAGCTTCAGTATCTTCTGAAGCCTCAAGTTCATTAATTATTTGTGAGTGAATTTTGTTGATAGAAACTGCAGGAAGTCCATTGTACATGTGTGTTTGTGTGAGCATGTATGCATGTGCATGGAGTTGCATGACTTGATATTCCATGCTTGTTACTGTTGGATCAAAATGGTGATAATATTCACATTCCTTATTGACATGATCAGCTACATTGAGCTTTCAGAGACCTGTGCCACAAAAATTCCTTATTTGAACAACATCCAGCTGTAAATCCTGCTACAAATAACTTTGTGTCGAACCCATACTAGCATGGAAAAACAGTCATAAAATAAGGAATGAACAAATACCTAGAGACCTAGAACTACTTAGATTTATGTCTGGGTGCACAGTCAAACCATTTGGAGAAAAAAAACTCCAGAATCAAACCAAATAATTGGAAATATCTAGAAGATATTCTGATATGAAAAAAGTCTGTGATTGAAATAGTCTCCAATTATCTTGCTTTTGGTTGCCACAAGGATACTTAACCATGGATTCTTAGAAAGTGGTAACATGGAAAGTTAGTGACATCAATTTTGCCTAAGAAAAGGAAAGACACATGGCTTAAGTTAATTTCTGCACATGTTCTGATACAGTTTTGGCCATTTTCTCTACATGCACTTTATAAAAGACTAAAAGATGTGACAAGTTGGTATCTGACTGTCTCTGTCTGTCATTCTGTTCTCCCCCCCTCTCCCACACACGCATATATTTTATGTTAACAGACAAAACTAAGCTACTCTATTTACAATAGGTCTCATTCATTAGCTGAGAGAACGCCAAATATCTCTAGCCTAATAGTTTTCAACATTTCTGTTTTGCAATTTCTTGTTTCACAATTCCATTACTTATACAATCTAAATCTTAATGAGAATTTTGAATGAAAACTGCCAGATTGAACATAACTTTGAGATTTTAAGGACTGTAATATCAAAGCAAATACTTTGACCAGCTCAGAGTGAAGAATATGGCAGTGATTTATGAGATTTTAACAGAATATGGAGAGGGTAACACCATATGAAGTTTTGAAGAGAGTTCAATTTGTGACATTCTAGATAATGCTGGTGAAGCCAGCATGATGATAATAATAATAATAATAATAATAATAATAATAATAACAGCAGCAACAACATTTTATTTGGCCTTTTCTTCTGATATTTGTCCCAGTGTATCAGAAAATGCAAGATCACAGTGAAGGTTTCTTCCTTTAATAATTTTTGAGATTATGACTGAAGCAAAATCAATATGTGGAATAATTAAAATGGCCGACTATGAATGAGGATAAATAGCTGTCCACCTGCTTAGTTGAAATGTGTCCATATCTTTATGGCAATGTAGTGATTATCAAGAATAATCAATTATTGGACACATGAAGTGAACATAGTAGCTATAATTATACCATCAGTCCAATGAATAGAAATTGTTTTATGTCCCCAGTGTATCATTCTTATCAGTGACCAAAAGTGATTGAGATATTATCACCTTTGTATAAAGCAAGGCCTCTGATTGAAACAATATTGGAAATCTGCCTCATATAATATTGCCCAGGCTGTTGTTGAGTCCCAAGTCAACCTTGATCAAGCAGGCATTGTAACTGTGACAATGCCATTATTGTAGGGGTCTGAAGGACTGTATTTTAAAGATGGATAATGTAGCTATTTGATGGAAATTTGGTTGGTAGTTCCAGGAGGATAAACAACTGCATAGAGACTCCCTCTTTGGCTTGTAGAGAACATGTATGGTGGGAGGTTATGATGCGATTTTGAATTTCTCTTTGTATCATAATCAATTGATATTTTTTTTTCAACACTGTCCTACTGGTTGAATATCTAGACGTAGATGCCAGAAATGGCAGCATGCCTTTCATGTCTGTTTTTCAATACTTGCATGGGTTGAACAGGGGCTTCTGTTGCCCTTTGGTACCTCTTTTATGAGTTTCCTCCTCTTGAGATCAGCTTTTTCACTTCTTCCCAAGTCATCCTAGGTCTTCTCTTCTGCAGATTCTTTTCATTTAGATCTTTTGGCATTTCTTTACTCAAGTGTCTTTCCCCATATGCAAAGTATGTCCAAACCAGCTCAGTCTTCTCTTGAACATACTTCTGATTCCTCTTATACCCATTTTTTTTTTTTAGCTCATTTGTACTCTGTCCTTCATGTACACCATCATTACACATCCAGTGGAGCACACTCAGTTTATTTCTTTCATCCATTCATACTTCCTCCGCAATTCAGTGTCAATGTTTCACCATTATGCAACATTATACTTTGTATGCAAGTATCATACACTCACCCATTCACTTGGAGAGAGAGTACCTTTATTGTCAGCAGAGATAATAGCTTCCTGAATTTTTCCATCTTGTTCATACTTAGGATACTATGCTTTCAGAATACTCTCTTCCACTACTAATCGTGATAAGAAAAGCTGTCAACTACTTCTGTGGAACCCACTTGGCAGGATTTATTTTGTGGATGCACTTGCTGCTAATTATGTTTGTGCATCTGCTATATATGCAGTCTTCTGTTATGCATCTGTGCACCCATAGTTTAATCTGCATGAAATTCTTATCAGCTCCTTTTCTGCATATTGAGAATGGTCGTCACTTCCCCAATAGTTGTAGAATTGTATTTTCTCTTCTAATTAAACTCTTGTCTTTGTTATCTTTTATTCTTATATTTTTACTTCTTTCAGTCACTGGAATGTGGCCATGCTGGGGCACCACCTTTGTAGGGTTTTTAGTTGGACAAATCGACCCCACTGCTTATTTTTTAAGTCTGATACTTATTCTATCAGTCTCTTTTGCGAAACTGTTAAGTTACAGAGACACAACCAAACCAACATTGATTGACAAGTGATGGAGAGAGAGAGAGGCACACACACACACACACACACACACACACACACACACACACACACACACCCACACACACACACACACCTTGGGCTCCTACACAATTTTCATCTGCCAGATTCACTCATAAGGCATTGGTTGGTCTGGGCTTATAGTAGATAACACATGCCCAAGGTGCCAGGCAGTGAAACTGAACCTAAACCATGTGGCTGCAAAGCATGTTTCTTAACCACACATCAATGCTTGCAACCTATTCTTTTATTCTTTTGTTGCCAGTGGCCCTGGACTGGCTCTTGTGTGGGTGGCACATAAAATACACCATTTTGAGCGTGGCCGTTGCCAGTATCGCCTGACTGGCCTGCGTGCCAGTGACACGTAAAAGCACCTACTACACTCTCGGAGTGGTTGGCATTAGGAAGGGCATCCAGCTGTAGAAACTCTGCCAAATCAGATTGGAGCCTGGTGCAGCCATCTGGCTCACCAGTTCTCAGTCAAATCGTCCAACCCATACTAGCATGGAAAGCGGACGTTAAACGATGATGTTTCAGACATCTGACTGTGGCCATGCTGGATCACTGCCTTTAGTCAAACAAATCGACCCCAGGACTATATGTTTCCTTTATGATCTCCTGATTCTATGTTTTCTTTCACATATACAGTATCTTCACTAATTCTTTAGGTTGGCTAGCTGGTTTTAAATTCCTCTGGTTTGATCTGGAGAAGTATAGTAAATAGCAAGAGGGATAAGAACTGAACATAGTGAACTCTCACTTTGCTGAAAGCATTTCAGTACATGGCTTGCATGACTCCTAGGCCATTCACTTACACCTTGTTTTCTTAGTGATCACCACACTACAGAGCATAGAAGCTATTCAAAGGCTTTCTTTGGGTGAAGGAATGATAGTTATAATGGTTTGCTTTTTGCTCATAACTTCTCATGTGGCTGTTGCTGGTGGTGGCTGCAGCTTCTGCTGTGTTGGCGTTGTTGTTTAATATCCATTGCTAGGAAAAGGGCAATGATAGTACCCTGTGCTAGCACAAGTCTGAACTGCAGTTTGCTTTCTAATTATGAGTGGGTGCTGAAAAGTTGCTGGCTTTAAGGATATCACGAAAGGCCTGGTTAGAGGCCAGCCCTCCAAGTTCTTTCACAGGGCTTTAACTAGAGAAATATTGAGCTTTGTTTTTAATAACCAGTTGATCTAGCAAGCGGGGCTCATATCAGTGAGTGGGGCTGGTGCGCATTGATGCCGTCGAGAGGTAGGCCTCGAAACGGTGCGCATTCTCTCCTGATGACCCCATACACTTGCTGGCTTCCAGTATGCAGAGTTCTCGACTGGTAGCACTTGCATGTGTGAGTTGTTTGCAATATGTGTGTGAATCTGTGAGGGGAATATGTTGAATAAAATCATAATTAACTGATCCTCCTGTATTTTCTTTTACCCTATGCCAGGAACTTTTCAGCACCTCTTTGTAATTCTTTGTTATTTTTCTGTTTCACTATTAGTTTTATACCTCTGCAGTTGCTTTTACAGTTGTAACAAATGGTAATGACACTGTTACACCAATCATTGAGAATGGTCCTTTTCCATTATTACCTAAAGGACTAGTGCATGTCCCACTTGCTAAATATCTTTAGCATTTCTACAGCTTTCCATTACGAACCAGCTGCTTTGCCTGCCTTCATATTCTAATGGCAATTTTAACCACATACCTGTCAATTTCAATTCCTGGTTCATCTACTGGAATATAGTAATCCCCACCTATCTCTCAAGCATTCTCCTTGTTCAGCAACCTCATAATAGAATTTCCACTCGTCTTTCCTCATCATGTTAGTGAGTGTGAGCTGCTATTATTCAAGCTTCTCATGCAAACTTCTCACCAGTGACATCCTGATTCATGCTGACACTACTACTTTGCAATCCAGAACAACCAGTGCTTCTGATATTCATATTGCAATGTCTTTCCACTGCTTTTCTTACTTTTCACACTAATGCATGCAGTGCAAATGATGGATAGGTTTCTGAAGGTTGGTCTGTGAGTAAAAGTGTCAGCTACGCTTAAAGAACTGGAAGTTAGGGTAAAGTGTAGAGGGTGCGCTGCATGATATAACATTAATTTGTGTGCTGGATATATTCTTTTATTGAGTCAATAGAAATGTAAAAAATATTGACACTAGTGTTTTGGAAGTGATGTCAGTCAAATTGTGTGCCAGGTGTGTGTGTGTGTGTGTGTGTGTGTGTGTGTGTGTGTGTGTGTGTGTGTGTGTGTGTGTGTGTGTGTGTGTGTGTGTGTGTGTGTGTGTGTGTGTGTAACATGTTGGGTCTAAAGTTAAGAATATAAAAACAAACAAGCCCTTAAATGTATACCATGGGGTGATGTTCTCTAAGCAAAAATAAATATTGTCCACCTGTTGAAATATCACTCATATATATATGTGCAGACATTGCTGTGTGGTTAAGAAGTTCACTTTGCAATGATGGGTTTTTGAGTTCAGTTCCTACTGTGCAGAGCACCTTGGTAAGTGTCCTCTACTCCAGACCTGCAAATGCCTTGTAAAGTGAATTTGGTAAATGGAAACTGTGTGGAAGTGTGTGTGTGTGTGTGTATTTTCCCTCATATTTGTTTGTTCCCTCCACCCTTAACAACTGGTGTTGATGTATTTATGTCCCTATAACTTAGTGGTTCAACAAAATGGATCAATAGAATAAATACCAGACTCAAGAAAAAAGTACTGGGGCCAATTTGTTCAGCTAAATACTTCTGGGTGTTGCCCCAACATGACTGCAGTCCAATGGCTGAAATAAAGAAAAGACAACTGATGAAGATATATTGCGTGTCATTATATAAGCTCTTGCTTTGTAAGATTAGGATTATTTAGCTACTTAGCTAATTGATTTATGTCATTTCCCCTTCTGCACTCTTCTATGAAAATGTTGCATTGTAAATGTAATTCTCCCCACTGAGAATTGAACCTTGCACCTTTTTGTTTGTCTAGCCAGCAGGGGATATATAGGTTTTGAATACCATCATATGTCATTGCATATTTTATTTTCAATTGTCATGTTTACCTTTACCTGTTTGTTTATAGTTATTCTCAACCATTATCATATTTTATCATTTGTAGATACACATTCACAAACCTGTGTTTCTGTACATAGAAATACACGCATTCACTTCAATTATTCTTTTATCATTTTGCTAATTTTAGTCATTCAGCTGTGACCACACTAGGACATTGGCTTTTCAGAGCTTTTAATTGATTATTTTGCTGAGTTTGTGTGTTAAGAGATATAACCAAATACCACCAGTTATTTTCTCTGATACTCCACCAATTTTGCCACCCACTTTGTGTGTATAAACATGTGCATGTACGTGCATACATAAGTGTATAAATAAACACATGCATGCGCGTGCATATATCAATCATTATTACTTCATGTCTGCTTTTCATGCTGGCATGAGTTGAATGCTTTGATAGGATCAAATGCATTGTAGGACATTCTCTTGTTCCAGTGTCTCAGTTTTGGCATAGCTTCTGCTCCTGGGTGCTCTTCCTAATACCAATAATTACTATAAAACAAATTTTTAATTTTGGGAAGAATTTTGGATATATATATCGGGTAATTTGAGTTATGTGAGAAACAAATTATACCAGTGAGTGAGCCTCTAATGTGGTCACTTCACTGGTTGTAATTAGTAGATCTTGAAACTGCATCGTGCTGCCTTAAAACAACCAAAGACATGAGTCATTGTAATTCTTGATACACAAAAAGATAAGATGGTCATAGCTGGAGCACTTTTAATCATATTTCTTGGTCAATCAATTTAGACTCTGAACTAAACAATGAAAGACAAACTCATATATATATATATATATATATATATATATATATATATATATATATGCACACATGCACACACAATTGGGTTATTATATAAAAACTGAAATCACTTAAGCAAGGAGAATCGAATATTATAGAAATATATTTATGCATGTAGTTACATAGAAGCCAATTGTCTTTTTAATATATTGGTAATTTTAATGGTTATTGGCATAAAATACACTCATTCAAATACTATGCATACACACACATTGTAAAGAAACTCAATTTCTATCAGATATTGGTGTTTATAATAGTTAGTGGTGCAAAGTACATTTAGATAGTGGACCACACAGTTATATAAAATTGCTTGTGTAGTCCTTTAGTTAGTCCTTAAAGCTAATAAAGATACAAAATCATACATAGTGCAAATAATGATTTTTTTTTCGAAATCGTTATTCATAGCTGAAATCCTGCCAAAACAAAAATATAAAAAGGGAAAGAGATGAAAAGTGGAGACACGGACATTACAAACCCCTTGGTACAGGCAGCCTGTGTAGGAGAACGTAAACTTTGAATAAACTACAGTTAGTCCATGTTATATAGTGGTAGGAAACAAAAGGAGTATCCAGTTGATTGAGCGGGTGGGTAGGTGGGTGTTTAGATGGTGAGGCACACAAAAGATGGCTTGTTTTACCTACTGCTGTGTATGCTACTTGATGAAAGATTCATAACATGTGTTGCAAGACAAGAGATCCTTCTTACTCATGCTGGAATCGAAAAGTAGATGTAAAATAGTGATAAATACAACTGAAACTATAAATGATTATTATTACTAATATGATAATTTTAAGTGGTTTTTGTCACTGTTGTTGCTGTTGTTGTTTAGTCTTTAACCAACTCTAATTGAGCAGAGCAATGATCAAAGACATTTCAGCCTTGATCATCATGTCTTTTCAGGAAAATAGATTACATTATCTAGTATGTCCTTTGTATATTATTGTCATGGCACCTGTGCCCAGCAACGCCTTCCTGGCGCTTGTGCCGGATGGCATGTGTAAAGACATTCGAGCGAGATCATTGCCGGTGCCGCCGAACTGGCTCCTGTGCAGGTGGCATGTAAAATACACCATTTTGAGCATGGCCGTTGCCAGTACCACCTGTTTGGCCTTCGTGCCGGTGGCACGTAAAAGCACCCACTACACTCTTGGAGTGGTTGGCGTTAGGAAGGGCATCCAGCTGTAGAAACTCTGCCAAATCAGATTGGAGCCTGGTGTAGCCATCTGATTTCACAAGTCCTCAGTCAAATCGTCCAACCCATGCTAGCATGGAGAGCGGACGTTAAACGACGACGACGATGATGATGATGATGATATTTTATCTTGGTGGTGTGTGATTCAAAGGAGATTTGGTTGTGCTGTATCTTATAGGTTGAGCAACTACATAGAAGACTGGGTTTCTTTTTCCAGTAATTTTGAACCTTGGTAGTCTTCAGTTAATGATGTGCATAGGATCTTTCCCTATATACAGCTGGTCCTTGATTTATGGTAACAAGTAATTGGAATATAATTTCTCATTCGCATAGAAACTCCATTAAGTCATTAGTAAACTGGCATAGCTATGGAAGATATATTCTTAGAAGGAACTGTTCTTTCACTTTTTTTATTTGAATTAAAATTACAGTTTTGCACTGTGTGCATGCATGCCCTCCCCCCGCATACATGTAACAGTTAGCCTGTGTGCGTATATGTACATACACACATTTACACATGTATACACATAAATTTTATAATTGTCATTTATGGAGTAGTAAGCATTCGATCAACCTGCTAAGTGCTTGTTATAGAATAGAAAAATTAACTAAGTGACCTTTCCATGTTGTATAAGAATAGATGATGATGATGATGATGATATTGTTGTTGTCGTCGTCGTCGTTGTCGTCGGCGGCGGTCTCTCTCTCTCTCTCTCTCTCTCTCTCTCTCTCTCTTTCTCTCTCTCTCTCTTTCTCTCTCTCTCTCTCTCTCTCTCTCTCTCTCTCATTGGGTGAGGGAATCGTTCTGGAGATGGAAATTGATTCTCACTATATCATTGCTATTTAATTTTCATTTCTAAATACTACTTTAAAAACCCTTTATGTTTGTACTCTTTAACAGAAATAACTGTTGTGATAGATGTTGATAACAAGCTGATTGCCATCTCCTTATCTACCCGTCCCACTTTATCTGTCTCTACCTCAACACACAATCTCCTTGATAAGATCAAGGTGGTTTGAGATTTCTATACTATTTATCATTAACCTCCTTTTATAGTTTTTTTTTAAAAATACTGGTGAAGAGATTGATCTCTTTACCTGTGTTTTATTATTCATGTGCTCTATTTGTATACATAAAGCATATTTCTTAACTGAGTTTGAACACACAATCTTTATATTATCTAAGTCAGTTTCAATCCACTCAACTACCATGTTACAGCATTAGGAGAAAAGGCTATTGTGAAACTTGTTGCAACCTAACAATCACTTGTGTGTGTGTTTGTATGTGTGTTTGTGTGTTATATCTAACCAGAACAACTGCATTAATAAAGGTCAGTGAAATATTCTCACAGACTCGACTAACACACTGATTCTTCATACATTCTTGATCTTTTTCTCACTTCCAAATCTTACCATGTCCATCTCTCCCCCATTAGATCATCTGACCATCATCTAATTAACACAAAACAATTCTTACTACACAATAGCCCCTTCCTCAAAATCTGCTGGTACTTTAAGTCACTGCTTCATAAAGTTCTAGTCTGGCTCTTCTTTACTGAAATGTGCTTCACTTCAAACACTTCCACGACAACAAAAGTGGTGACTGAGATCACTTTATCACCCATCATCTTTAAACCTTTAGCATTTAAACTGGCCACATCCAGCCCAAATATTCCACCTGTTTTATGTTCAAACTGGCCAGATCCAGCCTGTCATTCTAAAAAATAAACTATCACATCTTTGGAATTTCAAAGCTACAGGATAATGTTATCATTAATTCAAAACATTGAGGATAAGTAATTGTTACATTTGACAGAGTTATCTGAATGCTAAAGGGTTGAAGAGGTTTGTTCTGCAGAGATTAGGGGGTCCATGTAAGACTGGTGTAGTCCATGATGTATCTAACGTATTGTTAGTAAATGACTGTTACTTCTTTCTTTTGGTCATATATATTGCCTGAAGTTGTGTGTTATTTTGCTTTCTTTACTGTCTTCTCTGTGTAATGTGATTGTTATGAACAAGTTATATGTTAACTCTGCTATTTTGGTCCTCTATGTGTGGTGTATTTATATTGTCAAATGCAATGGTCAATTGTATTTGATGTTCTTTGGTGTTGCTAGTAAGAACAGAGATAGTTTTTGTAGTTACTTTTTAAACTCTATTACTGTGGGACCAGATTTCCAAGTGATTTATGTACAGTTGGTGTAGTTGTGCTGGAGTATCTAGAAAATGGCAGCAGGCTGTGCTTTTTTTCTTTTTTTAATCTATGTATGAGGCCATCTGTATATTTTCTGGAAGTATGAGAAGGTTGTGTAGATATAGGTTGTGAGAGGACAGAGTCCTGGAGTATTTTATTTGAGAAATTGCAGGTTCTGGAAGTATTGTTCTTGTGTTCCCCATAGAGTTGGTTACCTGAAAATTGGTTTGTTCGCCAGCATGTCATGTTTTTTAAAAATCTTTTTCAAACCAAGCCATCCGAGACTGCCCTTGTTTCTGTGATACAAACTGTTTGTTTTAAAGTGAACATTAAAACCTTCCTTCAAAATTTCATTTTAATTTATGAACCAGACACCAGACGAATAATAACAGGAGTTGTATTTTCTTTTTTTAAATTTTGCATTATTTTTCAAAATTAATTGAAACTAATATAATAACTAAAGGGTTAAAGTGGTGTTCAGCATTTCTTTTGTACGAGGAGATAGTTATAGAAGACTTTGTTGATCTCAAAGGTGTATTTACTGTGGTATAGGTGAGAGATTTTTGAGTTGTTGAAGCTGTCTATTTTCTCTTTGTTTGCTAGTATCCTGGTCTTTCAGTTTAATATTCTTGTCTTATTGTACATGTGGTTTGTGTATGAACTATAGCACACCTGTGACTTAGAGTGGGGAGATGTGCCAGCAATGTCAAGGATTAACCTTTTTAGTAGCTCTGAGAGTTCATAAGAAGATGATGTGTATGATGTTGTTTATCTTGCTTCTAGATTTTTGTTGGGCATTAGTCGGGCAGAGTAGTTCTGGATGTTGTTGGGTGATTTCTCTAGTTCCTATGTGTTTTTAGCTGTTTGCTTGTGTTTTGTCTAGTTTCAAGGCTTCAGAGTTGTCTGTTGTTTTAGAAAGGAGTCTAAATCATTGTATAGCTTAGAAGGTAAGTTCATTTTGTGATATTTCCTCTTTGTAGAAATTTTGGTAGTTGACTTTCAAGAAATGTTTGATAAGGGTATGTATTTAGTTTTGCAGTTTTTCAGCGTGGTATATTATTTGAATGTGTTATTGTGACATGTAGTGTAATGTAATTATTATTGTTCATTATACTGGTAATTTACTGTGTGTCGTATTTTACTGTTAATTTTGTGAATGAAGCGAGATACAAATGTATACCAGTTAACTGTTCTTCTGTAGATTATTTATTTCTTATATTTCAGTTGCATGTTGTTTTGGTGTTTTAGGTTTGAAGTTCTCCTTAGTGTTTATAAAATTGGCTATATCTTGTGTATTTAGGAATTTTTTTTATGTTGCATCATTGGATATGTTCTTTTGATGCATATATAAAATTATTTGGTTGAATGTATGAACTTCAGTGATTGTGGTGGTGTTAAATTCTGAAAAATTTGATTCCATTTCTTGGAAATTGTTCCATTAAGTTTTTCTTAAGAGTTTGTAAAACTGTTTTTGTGGCACACTTGCCCATTGATGTGCAAGTATGTTGTTTGTGGTGATAATTGGTTGTTGATTCGAGGAAAAATGGAGAATTGTTTGCCATGTGGTTGTGATAGCCAGATATGTAGAAGGTAACGTACGGATAAGAATTGGTCAACTTGGTTTGGTAAGGTATGTGTTGGCATTTGATTATTTAATATACCAGGAGAGTAGAGTTGTGATGCTATTTATATGTCTTTTTGTTATCTGTAGCATTCAAAATCTAGGCATCAAATGCATTAAAGTTTTCCTTAATGATGGTGTTTGAGAGAATGATAAAGGTTTCTGGTGTGTACCTAGTGGTTTGGTTGGTGTGACAGGTTGTGTTGTATATATATTCCTGTTTATTATATTAACAGGTTTCATGTTACTTCTATTTTTGAAAACCTGCATTTGTAGTGTAATGCTGCTTCCTATTAGTTTATTTGCAAATGCTGTATATATTGAATGCAAGTTTTTATGTATGTTATGGACCATCCCCTTTTGTGGAAGGGTCTGCCTAGTCTGATTTGAGTATAATCGAGAACGGTGAATGTTCTCTGTCCTGGTAGTAAGAATGTTTTTTGACTTATTGCTTCATGAATGATGATAAAATCTTAATTCCATAAAATTATTTTTAAAGCTGTTAATGTTGTATTGCAGAATATTTTCTTTTTGTCTGTCATATTTACAAAGTCTATATGTTTTCTGTGTGGACTTATGATGTTGGAAATGGAGAGAACAATGCTATTTCCCATGTTTACACTTGTCATTGCTGTCAGCATTATCATTTTTTAATTTTTTCATTTTCTGCAAAGTTAGGTATTTTTCTGGATTATTTATAATGGTTGTTGCTTGGTGGTGTTTCATTATTTTGAAGACTTTATATGACACCATAGTAAATGTTTTCAACCATGCTTTATACAGTTTCAATGTTAAATACCATTCTCACTCTCTGACGGTATTTGTACAAGTGAGAAATACTTTCATATGTTAAGTACACATTATTTGACTTGCATTTTAGTCAAGACTATCCTTTCCTGTCGTATTACAAAATTCTGGATATTTAACTATTTTTGAAGATGGTAGAGTTTGATTTGAAAAATACTTAGCTACAGTTTTTTGCAAAACAAGCAGCCACGTTGAAGATTTGTAGCTCTTTTTCTTACAAATGTTTACCTCCAGAAATTCATGCTGAACATCCATTGCATCAATCTCACCCTCTTAGGAAGCACTACAAGGACCATAACTTCTGTATGATTTAGTATGGCTGCCAGCACTCAATTGTGATCAGCTTCCAGCACTATTGAATTTCTGAAACTCTATAATCTACCACATATTGAGTTCTTTGAATGAGGGAAGTAGAGGGTGGAGGTGGAAATATTCTCAAGGCAACAGCAGTGGTATTTTTGATATGACTTATTAAAAGCAAGTTAAATACTAGCAGGAAAATATGTTGTCGTTATCATTCATCATCATGTTTTTCATGCTGGCATGAGTGGAGCATCATGGGTTATTATTTTCAGCCCCCCCCCCCCCCAATCTAGCTTAGTTGTAAAATACTTTGTTGTTTTGAAGATATATCAAATGGAAGAAGTATTAAGATGTTAGATTTAGACTCTGGTTCCAGTAATGAAATCAAAGTCAGGCTGAGTCAGCAGTGGAATGTTAATTTCCTTTAATAGTTCTCTGTATTGAAGATGTGTCTTAAAACAAATCATACTAAATCATCAAAAACAAAGATGAAAATCCTATGACTAAATTCTTGAAAAAAAAAAGAAGTGAAGATGAAGATTGTTTTGATGTGTTTTAAAGGCTAGTGGCAAAGAAAGAAAGGAAGGAAAAAAAAAAAAAACCTCATTATTGTAATTATTTTGTCTTGAACTAGTTTTGTTAGCATTTTCATTCATGAGTATCAAGTTTAAAGCGTTCCTAAGGAGCTGGCATGGAAATACAAAGAAAATAATGGAGGCTTTGTGAATGGTAGACCCAAACCTCAACTGAAACAAAAATACAAAAGTTTGAAAGGCTTATTTAAGAGAACTAAAACTGACATATCAAATGGGTTGAATGTTCCCTTTTTATTTCCTTTTGTTCTTCAAACTTTTATATATTTTGTTAGAGCTGAAAAAAGAAAAAACCTCCAAACCTACTCTTTCTTTAGAGTAATATCATTTTAACTTAGATTTTATGGCTGAATATATCACCAGCCCATTTAAAATACTGATATATAAAAATATTTTAAAGTGAAAACCCAGTAACAAGTTGTTAGAGACCCACTGTTTTGTGATATTAAATCACTTACATTACATGTAGTGCCTAGATTGGGTTTCTCAGTGCTAACCTATCATGTGTAGACATGTCTGTTTAAAAAAAAAAAAGCAAAGAAAATCTCTGTACACTTAACCCTTTAACCTCACTTAACCCTTTAGCATTCAGACTACTCTGTCAAATGTAATACTTGTTATTTACTTTGTTTTGAATTAATCATGCATTAGCTCATATCTTCAGGATCTCAATGATGTGACTGTTTATTTTTTAAAAGGACATTGTAGGGTAGACATGAAAGGTTGGATCTGGCCAGTTTGAACATGAAACTGGTAGGACATTTGAGCCAGATATGGCCAGTTTAAATGCTAAAGGATTAAAGTGTGTGCATATGGGGCTTGACTAAAATGCACAGCATGTTACTTTTAAGATCAATATTTGTCATAAACTATTTGACTTATATTTAGGACAAAAAGTGTACACAGGTGGGGGGTTTTGGTATGAGTAACTAAAGTCCATTAATGTGAAATGCTGAAAATGAGACTTCATCAGGAATAACCATTAATTGCGATAGTTTAGCCCTAGGTCAGTGTTGACCAAGTAGATTTATCAAATATGTTCTATCTGCAATCATCACATCTTTTTTGTCAGACTTTACATTCATAGCCACATTATGCAGGTTGCTATCATTAATAGGTAGAGTTACCACATACAGGATTCCTTGTTGCTTTGCTAATTGTTACTGAGAATGATACCAAATGCTCTGTGTGTGTACATTATATAAAAGTGGTTATTGAGAAAGGGAAGGATAAAATATGAAGTTGATGAGGTTATGTAGGGGTGGCCAGGGCTATCCCATGTTATATGAGGAATATGGGTGCAAGTAAAGGATAAGAGGACATAAAAGGGAATATGGAATTAATATTGGAATTCCTTCCTCCTGTGTCAGCCCCAAACCCTCAGACTGGCAACTATCCATGTCAACACAATGAAATGCAGGCCCACTGAGATTGTAGAGATGCTTCAGTGGAAGTGTGCTGTGTGCAAAAGATAAGATAGAAGGGATCCTCAGCCAAACTCTTCATAGGAGCAAGAAACAGCAATTTAGATTCTTCACTAGGAGTGGTTGGGGTAGGCATACTATTAGCTGAGAAATGGATAAAGAGTATATATGTGTGGTTACATGGTTGAGATATTTGCTTTTCTACCATGTAGTTTCAAGTTCAATTTCAACCATATGGCACTTAGGACCAGTGTCTTCTGCTAAATCCTTGTGGGTGATTTGGTGGACAGAATCCAAAAGAAGACAATCATCATCTTCATTTAACATTGTCTTCCATGCTGGCATGAATTAGATGACTTGACTGGGGCTAGTAAGCCTGAGAGCTACACCAGACTCCAGTCGTCTACTTCGGCTTGGTTTCTATGGTTGCATGCCCTTCCTAACGTCAGCCACCTGACAAAGTGTGCTGGATGCCTCTTTGTGCCACCAGTACAAGTGCCTTTTATGTGTCACCAACATGGGTGCTTTTACATGTCACTGGCATGGGTGCCTTTTACGTGTCACTGACATTGGTCATGACCACAATTTCACTTACCTTGACATTTCTTAATTACAGCAAATTGCTAGATATCTTGGTCACCTGTCATCACCTACGTGAAATTCAACAATTGAAGATAATATTTCACCACCTCATCACATCTTCCTGGGTCTATCCTTTCCACAGGTTCTCTCCACAATTAGAGATCAGCATTTCTTTATGCAAATGTCCTCATCCATATGCATTATTCGACCAAACCAGTGCAGTCTTCTCTCTTGCACACTACATCTGATGCCTCTTATACCCAATTTTTCCCTGTCATACATTCACACTGGCATTTTACATCCAGTGAAGCATGCTGGTTTCATTTCTTTCAAGCTTTTGCATGTCCTCTACAGTCACAGCCCATGTTTTACTGCCATGTAGCATGACACTTCGTACACAAGCATCATACAATTTGCCTTTCACTATGAAGGGGAGGCCCTTTGTTACGACCAAAGATAGAAGCTCACCGAACTTTGCCCAGCTCACTCTTATTCTAGCAGCTACGTTTTCAGAGTATCATTAGTTACAATACTCTTCATATTGTTTTAACCTTGAAATGATGTAATCTCACTAGCATATATATGTATATTTGTACTTATATACACACATGTATATGTAGGTGTGGCTGTGTGGTTAGATGTTTGCTTCCCAATCACATGGATCTGAGTTCAGTCTCACTGTGTGGCACCTTGGGCAAGTGTCTTCAACTATAGCCTCATGCTGACCAAAGAATTGTGAGTGGCTTTGGTAGATGAAAACTAAAAGAAGACTGTTTTGTGTGTGTGTGTGTGTGTGTGTGTGTGTGTCTTCTTGCCTTGACATCATGTGATAGTTGGAAAATGATTGTCAGTCATGTCTGGCCATGTGGAAATATTACCTTGTTTGGAAATATATGATTGTTGACAACATGAAGGGTATCTGGCCATAGAAAATCTGTCTCAATAAACTCTATCCCACCCATGCAAGCAAGGAAAAGTGGACATTAAAATGATGATGATGATGATGATGTGTGTGTGTATGTGCGCGCGCACGCTCATATTTAAATAAATATACTAATACATATAAATGTAAGCTGACTTTTTAATGAGTTTCAAATGCTGCATAAGTAGATGGTGCAGATTACCTGTTGCATAATAAATTTGATTTTTTCCCTCTACCCCGCCCTTACTCTATTATTCTCTCTTAAGCTTTTGCAACAACCATTTTCACTACAAACTGGGTCAGCTAACAGCTGTCAGCTGCCACTTCTTGTGATCCTTTAAGAAAATTGAAAGATTTCATTTTTTCCCTTATTCTTATTGTTAACTACTCCTGCTGTCTATTACCTGTGTCAGTCTGACTTTTATGTGTGGTTTATATTGGATACACAATATGGAATTCCTACCTACTCCTTGGTGAAGTTCTGTAGTTTTCTCTGCTGACAAAAAATTTTGTTTGCTAGGTTTTAAGTCTCTTGAATTCAGCTCTGCTTCCTTGTTAGGACCTTTTCTTCTAATTCTGTTGATTCACCAGGGATAGCTATTTAAAATCCTAGCTCTGGTGTACATTTACTTCTGTAAAGTTTTCATTAAACTTATTAGTAATTCTCACTAGGATATTAAATGATGGTGATGATGATGATGTCCGCTTCTCCTTTTCTCTCACCACCTGACTATTCATCCCTTCCCTTCCTCTGTCTGCTTGCCTCTCTCTCTATGTGTGTGTGTGTGTGTGTGTGTGTGTGTATTGCTATATGGAACCTTGGACAATATTGCCTTCTACAATATTGTCTCAGGCCTTCAAAAGCCTTGTGAGTGGATTTGGTAGATAGAAACTGAAAGAAGCCTTTGTATGTATATGTACACACACACACACACTGTCTTTTTATCTACTTGTGTGTGTACCTGTGCATGTGTGTTAGCATCACATGATCATTGTAAACAAGTGTCTATCTTGCGAGTGGTGTTATTCATTTCTAATTTTTCATGAAAGCATGTCCAGCTATAGGAATATAGTATCTTGCTTGGAAATAAGTGAGAGCTAACAGTCAGGAAAGGTAGCCAGCTGTAGAAAATCTGCCTTAACAAATTCTCTCTGACCTGTGCAAGAATGAAAACGTGGGCCTAAAACAATGGTGGTGCTGCTGCTGTCACCACCGCCACTGCCTTCTTTTGACATTATATGATAGTTTTAAAGAGTGCCATTGTCATGCAAGCAGTCTCATTTGTTTTCAGTCTTCCATGAAAATATATCTGGCCATGGGGAAATATTACTTTCTTGGAGAAAAAGGTGAGGGTTTGCATGACAGGTAGGGCATCTGGTCATAGAAAATCTTGCTCAACAAATTCCATTTAGCCTATGTGAGCATGGAAAAGTGGATGCAAAAACAGTGATTAGGAGAGAAAAAGAGGTAGAGTGAGTATGCTAACCAATATTGGAAGATAATTAAAAATAACAATAACTACCTCTACTGTTCCTCTTCTCTTTATGAATATTGGAGAGCTAAAAAATAAAAGACTCCCTGTGTGATTTGGTGAGGATAAGATGTTAATAAAGCAAGCCAACTTCTTTGAACAAAGAACGCAGTCCTTGCAACAAGTAGATTTAGTTAGTCGATCATTTGCTTTTTCATAAATTAATTAAGAGACAATTGTCATGACATTTGATAATATTGATGTTCAGTTTGAAGAAAGCTAGGCCATGGAAGGATTTCCTGAGATTTGTTATTCTGGTTAGGAAGAAACACTGGAAAAGGTGTTTTGTGCAGAGTCTAGAGCAGGGAGGATGTAAAGTGTCTAACAACAGACAATGCAGAAAAGAGAAACAGCACATTTTTGAGCTAGAGTTTAAAATGTGTTGGTAATTGAATCTTGCCAATTAATCAAATTGCCCTTTAGAATGCTATCTAGGATGTGTCTATGTGCAACAACTGCACCACCCCCAACAATATGTGCAGTTCTCCTGAGTGGGTCTTAATAGAGATAATATAGAAAGTCAGCAAGATTGAAATAGTCTGTGATCCTAAAGAGAACTTTCTGGCTCTAAAATTCTAAAAGATTAAATTCTCAAATCTATTTTTTCAATGTATTCTTTTCAAGTATCGTTATTTACAAAATTTAAATAATTAATGAAAAAGAAATTAATTGCACTAATGATTTGTGTATTTTCTTTTCTTTGTTATGTAGGAGAAAAATCCATTTTTAGAACACTTGCAACAGTTTGACCAAGTCCTGTCATGTGATGACGTGAAAGAAGCTTTACAACAAACACGAGTGCCATCTTTAGGCCTGGATGGTAGTGGCGCTATGTCTGCTGTTGTCTATGCTATAGATGACGGCCGTAGCAATGTGGACACCAACTTGATTTTGTTCTCCCAGCACCAAAGTAACATTGGCATTGCTGATGGTGATCTTGGTTATGGAGAGGAGGCAGGGAACAAACCAAACATTGACAGCCCTGCAGCAGCTGTGGGGAGTGTTAGCAACAACAGCAACAGCAACAATAACAATGATGACAGCCACAGTGCTACCAACAAGGTGGAACTATTTGCAGATGACCAGAGCATGAACCTTCAACACCTTGATGCACTCTCTGGCCATACTTCACCAGAAATTAACCAAATCTATGATCCTTGTATCAGTAGTAGCAGGGTAAGCCACTTAGCATTACTGTCATAATTTAGTGCTGTTCTTTTCATTGATGTCACAGAAGTGCATATTGTGTTTTAACTCCTTTAAGTTTCATTGTTTAGTTATTGTTGCATTTTTTTTGTTTGTTTTCTATTCCTATTTTTTAGAAAATTAATCAATCAATTTGATCATCACCTTCATCACCATTTCTCTATGTTAGTATAGATGAGATTAATTTGTAAGCTTAAGCATTGAATCAAGTATGTTATACAGTTTGAGATTGGCATTCACGTTTGCTAAATTTCCTATCATTGAAATACAAAGAAAACTGAGGTCCAATACAAAGAAAACTGAGTTGAACAGTATGTTGTACACTGCCAAGAAATACAGTGCAATGGCTACTGTGTGATTTGAACTCCAGATGTAAATTTTACTGTCACTTATATTTTTTCTTTGCCTTTCAACATCTTTTCAAATATTTTACTTCCACCTTTCCATTACTGATTCACCAAATGTGAGGAATTGTATAGGTACAGGCATGGCTGTGTGGTTGAGGCATATAGATCTGCATTCAGTTCCACCATGAGGTACTTCAGGCATCTACTATAATCCAGGGCTGACCAAAACCTTGTGAATGGATTTGATAGATGGAAATTGAAAAGACCTACTGTGTGTGTGTGTGTGTGCATATATACATTGTGTGTGCATGTGCATGCGCATATATACATTGTGTGTGTGTGTGCATGCACGCTCACACATATGCATGTGTATATACACCTGTCTTGACATCAGGTGAGGGTTGGTGACAGGAAGGACACCCAACTGTAGAAAACCTGCCTCAACAAACTCCATCTTACCCAGGCAAGCATGGAAAAGTGTACATTAAATAATGAGGATGTATGTCAGGTAGTTGCTGTTGATAGTGAGGCTCATGTTACTTGAAATGACTGACCCAGGGATTGAAGGATTAACATTCTTGGAACTCACTAACATTTACACTCATCAGTAAATGATCTGTTAACACCTCGTCTATCTTCTTTTGCAATGACACTCACTTCTTCCGGTTGCCCCAGACTCTCCCACTTTTTCTCTCTCTGCTCTTCCACTTTTCTAAATGTACACCTCTCTATCCATCGCATATACATATCTAATCTTATATGTTATGTATTATTTTCAGTAAGTACATTAGTAGTGTGCAAAGTTCCAAATTAAACCAGTGATATATAAAATTGTTCTCTCCTAACCCAGTGGTTAGGGCAGCAGACTTGCGGTCATAAGATCGCGGTTTTGATTCCCAGACCGGGTGTTGCGAGTGTTTATTGAGCGAAAACACCTAAAGTTCCACGAGGCTCCGGCAGGGGATGGTGGCGAACCCTGCTGTACTCTTTCACCACAGCTTTCCCTCATTCTTTTTTCCTGTTTCTGTTGTGCCTGTATTTCAAAGGGCCAGCCTTGTCACACTCTGTGTCACGCTGAATCTCCCCGAGAACTACATTAAGGGTACACGTGTCTGTGGAGTGCTCAGCCACTTGCACGTTAATTTCACGAGCAGGCTGTTCCGCTGATCGGATCAACTGGAACCCTCGTCGTCGTAACTGACGGAGTACCTTGAATCTGGGTCTTTGTAGGATTACCAAAAGGTCTATGTTATGTTTCAAAGTATAATATCAAAGAAAAGCTGCTAAAGCTTTGATTATAATGTTTCTCTTTATACAGTCCAGACAGTGACAGTAATTGTGTGTCTCAATGTTCAAACCATTTACTTTAAGAGATACTGACATTGATGTTTCTTAATACATGGCAAAACAGATTGAGTTAATGTGGAGAGTTTGTTAGAGAGGACTGCTCCACACTATTTTCATGAATGCTTACTACTGCTATTCTAGGTCCTTTCTCTTATGGCAATGGCATTATGTCTGGCAGTATTTGGTTTTCAAGAAGCTAAGCTATGCACTTCTCATTTGGATAGATTAAAATTCAATCTTTATTTTAATGTAATCAAGTCCATGATATCACACTCCCATTCAACCGTAAAAATATATTATCTGGATTGTTAGAGAATATAATGGATTTATTTAGATAGTCTGGGGGAAAAAAAAAAAAAAAAAACCCACCTGTAAAAGAACAACAAAAAGCCTGAAATGAAAGCAAAATGTAGTTATTTAAACTATAGGATATATGAGGTGACTCATTATATTAATAATATATTGCTTTCAATTTTAATGACACGTGTGAATATTTGAATTTGATTACTTAAAATAGAGGCCTTATTGTATGGTGAACATTTAAATTACATTTTGTTGGTAACCCAAGATGCCAATAATAAGCATATTGTAAGCAACCATAGTTACCAATAGCATGCTAATATTGGTTTACTTTCCTATTCAATCTCATTTAGATTTACTAACAATTAATCTTTCTCTTTGTAGGATGATTTCAGGGGTCTGGCTTCTGTTGCTGTTACTGATCATGCATATGCTATCCCAGCTAATCGAGAACCAAGGGATCCATCATATCCTTTAATGAGCAGTAAAAGTGTTCAAACTCCATTTGAACAGTCTGACTACGAGCAGTTATGTCTCACCAGTCAGGAGGAGGAAGATACTTCCACGAACCTCTCTGATGTTGCTGCTGTTCACTCAAGTCCTGTGAAAGAGAATGATATTGATGATGATGATACAAATAACAAACCAAAGAGACTTCAACCTCAGCAGCAACAGAAAAAGAGCAGTCCTGTTGTTACTCCAACAAACATTCGGTAAATTTCCATATGTTGAACTTTCGGCTTGTAATGTCCTCTTTATTTTTCCATTTGAACCTGATATACTTGCAAACTTGGACATTTGTGGCAGTCTTTCCAAAAATAGTTTTAAAACATTTTGATACCTTTCCTTTTGCTCATCACTCAACTGTGAAATTGCACTAGAATTTATTTGATATTGTATAGTTAGGCTAACTTCAGTAGATTATGTGCCTTTATAAGAGCATAACACAACAGATGCCATATAATTGAACTTATAACCACGTATGATTAGTATTATTGTTTATCTTCATTAAACCATTTCCTGGATGCCCAATAAATAAATGAAAACTTCAGATATGATGAGGTGGAATCATTATCATATTGTTTTGTAGCTAGGATTATTGTGTGTACTGTTCTAAATCAAAATCTGTGGGACTGTAGGCAGATACTGTTGTCTTGGCACCCAAAGTGTAAAAGGTAATAATCTAAGTAGAGCAAGATTGTTGCCTGAAAAAAAAAAAAAAAAAAGTGTTATAACTTGTACATTTAATTCCCTGTAATATCTGCCATTATATCTGTTGAGGGAATATAAGTCTTTCAAGAAGTCAAGTGTGTGGGCTTTGATGTAGTCAAGAAATTTACTTTGCAATCATATCTTGCCAAGTTTGGTCCCATTAAATAGCAACTAAAGTGTCTTCTACTGTAGTCTTGGGCTGATCTGATCCTTGTGAATGAAATAGGGTAGGTGGAAACTGTGTGGAAGCCTGTCTGATAGAGTGTACTTATTCTTGAATTGTAGACTTAATCTATCACCCAGTTCAACTCCACACTTTGGTTCTTGGGTGTCTCTATTGGAATCCAGTCGGTTGCAAGCGTTCACACTAGATGTCTAGTCTAAGAATAGATCAATAGCTTGATGCCTAGCTTTTGACTGCAGATATCCTTAGGTCATTGTTTCTTCCATCTTTTATATCACAATTCTCAGAAATCCTGTACATTTCCTCCTCCGACTATGCCGCATAAAAGCAAAATAGATTGGGACCACTTCACTTATATCCTTATATCTTGGTGGGAAAGTAACTCTGAATATCATAACTTGTCTGTCCTCAGCTTGATTATAATTTCACTTAATATCATCATCATCGTTTAACGTCCGCTTTCCATGCTAGCATGGGTTGGACGATTTGACTGAGGACTGGTGAAACCGGATGGCAACACCAGGCTCCAGTCTGATTTGGCAGAGTTTCTACAGCTGGATGCCCTTCCTAACGCCAACCACTCAGAGAGTGTAGTGGGTGCTTTTACGTGTCACCCGCACGAAAACGGCCACGCTCGAAATGGTGTCTTTTATGTGCCACCCGCACAAGCCAGTCCAGGGGCACTGGCAACGATCTCGCTCGAAAATCCTACAGGAGCCAGTCAGGCGGTACTGGCAACGGCCACGCTCAAAATGGTGCATCTCATGTGCCACCCGCACAAGAACCAGTCCAGGGGCACTGGCAACGATCTTACTTGGCTTGCCGGGTCTTCTCACGCACAGCCCATTTCCAAAGGTCTCGGTCCGTAGTCATCGCCTCTAAATTGAAATAATAGCCATGAACAACAAAGCTGTGCCTCGCTTTTATTTTCTTTGAAAAATCTCTAGATTTATGTTTATGTAAGAAACCTAGGGATGTAAACTTGGCAGCTGAAATTTTTAAAAATGGAAAAACTGAAAGATATCAAATTTGAATTCTAAGTTTTCGTTTAATTTGGAACAAGTTTGATTAAAAGAAGTTTTTCAGTTTTATGTTTTAGTCCCTGTCATCTCATGGATTTAGTTTTTTTTAGTTGTGTAAAGTGTCATAGGGGATGGTAGGATACCAATGGATACTGTGCTTTTTTTTTCTGTTATCTAATGCAGGGTTTCTCATGAAAAAATTCTGGTATTCTGCGAGATAACAAGATTTTTAATAAAATTTAATAAATATAAATTGTACAAAAAAAAAGTTTTTCACTATTTTCAAAATAATAAATCGTAACTTGTGTTGTGTCTGGGGAGAGTCAAGACTATTGATAAGGTTGCAAGACGCAACGAAAATTTTAGGAGAATAAAAAGAAAAATAAGTGGAAATTTTACCGGTGAGTGTTAAATTTTAAGGCACAATAAGAAAATGACTCTCACCAGACACAACAGAATATGCTTCAACACACGAAATCACATAAAAAAACCTTGCAAACCAAATCCAAAAACGAAAAAAATCGTAACTTGATTTTTATACAAATAAATTCTCTCTCTAAAATAATTTTTGCTTCCTTTAATGTGTTAGTTATTAAAACAAGGGTGGCAAAGGTTTGATTTCCAATATAGGTATGTGTTCCATGGTTTTTGGAGAATTGTATAAGGGTTTTGTGTTTTTTTTTTTTATATTTCTTTTTTTATATAAGGGTTCTGCAAAAGGTTCGTGAATTCAGCTCCACCTTGAGTACATGTACATGAATAAGTTGACAATTAACAGACCACAACATTTGTTATGTAACCCAATGATGAAATGAAGTTAAACTTTATTTTGTCCCATTGGTGTTAATGTTTGTTATATCATATGTATTTATATTTATTATTACTTCACTTTTCAGGCGTTCAACTAGAATAAGTGAAGCTGAACAGAGAGAGATGGCTGAGAAAATCCGTCAGGAGAATCGTCAAAAAGAAAAAGAAGCCCAGGAAGCCATGAAGAAGCAATCAGAGGAAGTTTCACAGGTAGAACAGCAACAGTCGGAAGTTGCTGAAGTTTTGGGAGATGCAGAAGCTAGCAGTGTTGTTGTTACAAAGCCAGATGCTGTAATGAGCTTAGTGCAGCCTCTCATTACCTCTACTCCAGTTAAGAGTGACCAGCTAAATACTACTCTAGATACAACAACAACAACAACAACATCAACGTCAAATACAACATCACAACCAACTGCTGCTACTGATATAACTACTAGCACCACCTCTATTATTACTACTACAACTACTATTGCAACTATAACTGACCCTACTGCTGCTACTAGAGGGCGAAGCAGAACTCCAAGAAATAAAGCCAAAATCTTAAATAAGGACACACCAGTTGGTGTTGGTCGAGTGACTGTTGCTAAGGGGGGTTCTGCTAAAGGAAAAACGACAGCAGTTGCTGGAAGAGTAAGTGTTCCAGAACCCTTCTTACCACTACTATAGTTTTTTTATTTAAATTTCCACTTTCTACATATACTTGGGTGTCCTTTTTTTAAAATAAACTTGGCCTTTTGTTTTTTCTCCTTTACGTTTGCATGTAATAATTTCCTTTGTATGATTTAAGTAATAGTTATAGCTAGATAAAGGGCATGAGGCTTCCCACTGATAATAGAAGTTTTTCCCCTCGTTATTAGATTCCATTCTGTTCCAGACAAACTCACTCTAAATTCTCAATGACACAATCTACTTCTTTGAGAATAGTTTCTATATTTCTTTTGAATTACCACTTGAAAGAAAATATTTAGTTTTCTTTCACAATCTGTATGTACTATAGGGTCATCATTCTGAGATGGTTCAAGACTTCTTAGGGCTTGTGCTTTATTGCTATATATACCTTAGGTCTTCATTTTAAAATAGATACACTAAACTGATCAGTGTTTTTTTCTTTGTCCAATAAGTAAAAGAAATTGTATGATAGTTTTATTAGTTTCATTACTTGAGCCAACTCAGCATTTATGCCTACCTTTTGTTCTTACTTTTGACCAGTCAGTTGTATCATAACATTTATAATTACTGTTCTTTCTCCTATTCAGAATTTTTCCTAAGTTAAATTAACTCAGACCATGATAATGATACGTCCAATCTGTTTACACCCTACTGTTCTGTATTAATCTGTTGGTAGTTTATTCATATTCATCCCGTTGGTTGCTTTACTTTCTATCTTACTCTTGTTCTTAACCATAAAACTGTGCTCAGTTTTCTTTTTTTAGCTGGAACATCATGATAGATTATTTAGATAAAATAATGTATACAGTGCTCAGGAGTGGAGGTGCAATGGCCCAATGGTTAGGGCAGCGGACTCGTGGTCATAGGATCACGGTTTCGATTCCCAGACAGGGCGTTGTGAGTGTTTATTGAGTGAAAACACCTAAAGCTCCACGAGGCTCCGGCAGGGGATGGTGGCGAACCCTGCTGTACTCTTTCACAACTTTCTCTCACTCTTACTTCCTGTTTCTGTTGTGCCTGTAATTCAAAGGGTCAGCCTTGTCACACTCTGTGTCATGCTGAATATCCCCGAGAACTACGTTAAGGGTACACGTGTCTGTGGAGTGACCAGTCACTTGCACATTAATTTCACGAGCTGGCTGTTCCGTTGATCGGATCGACTGGAACCTTCGTCGTCGTCGTAAGCGACGGAGTGCTAACAACAACAAAAACAACAGTACTCAGGTGCACTACAACTCACCAGAAAGCTAGCCAAAGTGCATAAACAGGACAAAGAATGACGCATGGAAAATAGTTAATATTTCTCTGTAAATCAGTTTATTGTCATCAATGTTTGATTGTGTTTGCAATGTATTATTATTTGATACAAATCAATAGTTGCTGTCAAAGCTATGATTATCTCTGACAACAACAGAAGATGCAGTGTCATAGAACATCCTGTTCACATTGCTTTGAACTTTTTTAAAATTTCAACTGCATCCTTATTTCTTGATATTAGTTTTAGGGACAATTAGAAATGATCTTAGGAAAAAGAACATTTCATAGAAATCTCTATATTTTAACCTGTTTAAACAAATTAACTGATACTTAATATATGTTAGTATCTAGGATGTGAGGGAAAAAAAAAAGCCTTTCACTTGTAAAATGTTTTATCATCGTTTAACGTCCGCTTTCCATGCTAGCATGGGTTGGACGATTTGACTGAGGACTGGTGAAACCGGATGGCAACACCAGGCTCCAGTCTGATTTGGCAGAGTTTCTACAGCTGGATGCCCTTCCTAACGCCAACCACTCAGAGAGTGTAGTGGGTGCTTTTACGTGTCACCCGCACGAAAACGGCCATGCTCGAAATGGTGTCTTTTATGTGCCACCCGCACAAGCCAGTCCAGGGGCACTGGCAACGATCTCGCTCGAAAATCCTACAGGAGCCAGTCAGGCGGTACTGGCAACGGCCACGCTCAAAATGGAGCATCTCATGTGCCACCTGCACAAGAACCAGTCCAGGGGCACTGGCAACGATCTTACTTGGCTTGCCGGGTCTTCTCACGCACAGCACATTTCCAAAGGTCTCCGGTCAGTAGTCATCGCCTCGGTGAGGCCCAATGTACGAAGGTCTTGCCTCACCACTTCAGCCCAGGTCTTCCTGGGCCTACCTCTTCCACGGGTTCCCTCAACTGTTAGGGTGTGGCACTTTTTCACGCAGCTATCCTCCTCCATTCTCACCACATGTCCATACCAGCGCAATCGTCTCTCTTGCACGCCACAACTGATGCTTCTAATGTTCAGCTTTTCTCTCAAGATACTTACACTCTGACGGGTATTCACATTGACATTACACATCCAACGGAGCATACTGGCTTCATTCCTTGTGAGCTTACGTATGTCCTCAGCAGTTACAGCCCATGTTTCATTGCCATGTAGCATGGTTGTTCGTACGCATGCGTCATACAGTCTGCCTTTTACTCTGAGTGAGAGTCCCTTTGTCGCCAGCAGGGGTAAGAGCTCTCTAAACTTTGCCCAGGCTATTCTTATTCTAGCAGCTACACTTTCAGCGCACCCACCCCCACTACTAACTTGGTCGCCCAGATAGCGGAAGCTATCGACTACCTCTAGTTTTTCACCCTGGAATGAGATAGAAGTTGTTTCCTGTTTGTTTGCAGTCTTTATTGCACCTGAACATCTGCCACAAACAAAAACTAACTTGCTAGTTAACCTGCCTTTGATGTTGCTGCACCTCTTATGTGTCCATAGCTTGCACCGGGTACATCTTATAGAGTTACTACCTACTCCTTTTCTACATACTGAGCAGGGCCATCTACCTGAAGGGTTTTGTGTTTTATCTACCTTCCTACTTATTAGGATTTTGGTTTTAGCTAGGTTGACTCTAAGGCCCTTCAATTCTAGACCTTGCTTCCACACCTGAAACTTCTCCTCTAGTTCTGATAGTGACTCCGCAATTAGGGCAAGGTCATCAGCATAGAGGAGCTCCCAGGGGCAACCTGTCTTGAACTCCTCTGTGATTGCCTGGAGGACTATGGTAAATAAGAGGGAGCTGAGGACGGAACCTTGGTGGACCCCTACCTCTACCCGGAATTCATTGCTGTACTCATTTCCAACCCTCACCTTACTGGCAGCATCTCTGTACATGGCTCGCACAGCTCTCACTAACCATTCTTCTATCCCAAGTTTCCTCATTGACCACCAGATAAGGGATCGGGGACCCTGTCAAAGGCTTTCTCCATGTCAACGAAAGCCAGGTACAGAGCTTTATCCTTAGCTAGGTATTTCTCCTGCAACTGCCTCACTAGAAATAAGGCATCAGTAGTGCTTTTACCTGGCACGAACCCAAACTGCATCTCATCTAAATTGATTCGCTCCCTAATTAGTTGGGCTATGACCCTCTCTGTAACTTTCATAACCTGATCTAACAGCTTCATGCCTCTAATTATTTGTATCTAAAGCGTCACCTTTACCTTTGTAGCAGTTGACTATGATGCTGCTACACCAGTCATTGGGTATGACTCCTTCGTGTATCACCTGGTTCGTAATACGGGTGACTAGGCTATAGCCAACACTGCCAGATATTTTGAGCATCTCTGCAGTGATTCCTGATGGGCCGGGGGCTTTCCCGGTCTTCATACTCTTAATTGCTTTATCTACCCTGGTACTATCAACTCGGATAGCTGGTCCCTCTATTGGGTCGACATACGGCAGGCTCTCTTTCTCCCATTCATTCTCTTTATTAAGCAATCTATCGTAGTGGCATCTCCAGACCTCTTTCTTTGCATCCTCATTTAATGCAAGCGTACCATCATCCATGCGAACATGTTTCTCTCCTACAACATCACTATTCTCTCTCCTACACTGTCTTGCAACACGAAATACCTCGAGTCTTTGGTCCTCACGGCGCAGAACATTGGCAAATCTTTCCTTATCTGCTTCCCCTCTGGCTAAATAAACCTGTCGCCTAGCCTCCCTTCTGGCACATTGGTACAATTTATTGAAATTCCTATTAATTTGTTGTGTAACTTATTAATATATATATAACTTGTTTTAATTATTTTCAGGGCCATGCACGTGGCAAGGCAGTTGGGAGTAGTACTTCACGAAAGAAAAAAGGAGATTCTACCAGAGTTGACAGTGAGAGTAATGGAGAAGTAATAGATGATTCTGTTACAGACTTGGCTTCAGATTCTGAAAAAGACATGTCTGTTGTATCTAAAGCAGAAAGCACTTCAAACTCTGAACAAGCTAACAAATCTGTGTGTGAAACAGCAAGTCGGCCTGTGCGCAAACGCATGAAAAAAATTATCAGAGACATTCCACTCCAGAAAGAAGTCTCAAAAAAGTCTGGGAAAGCTAGTGTGACAGGCAAGAACAATACTGGTAAAATTGGTGTGAAAGGCAAGACTAATACTGGTAAAAATAGTGTGAAAGGCAAGAAAAATATTGGTAAGAAAACAGTTTCCACACCAACAAATCAAAGTGTTAATATTGCAGAAAGTAGTGAGTCGAGTGATGATACAAGTCTTAATCTCTCTAGTATTGTCTCAGCTTCAGCTGATTTGTTACCCGTTTCTGGTCAAATCAGTGAGAATAGTATGTTGCTATCGCAGACAAATTCATCAGCAGATGGTTCTCTTCAGTCTCCTGCAAGTAGTGCTTTGTGCAATTTACTACAGCCTCCTGACAAAGATGGGGCACAGACTGTTTCTGATTTAGCTGATAGTTCTCCTCTGGCAAAGCTTCAAAAAGGCATGTCTCCCATTTCTAAAACAGGAAGCAGTGTTGACAAGTTAGAGCCAACTGCAAGTGAAAAGTCCACTGTGCCTAAGACTCCACGAGGTAGTCGACGTCCTGCTATAAGTCTGACAAAATCCCAGAAAAAGAAAGAAGTACAAAAGGCTAATGACAGCGAAATTAGTTTGAAAGATCTGTCTGTTTCTCAGCAAGAGGAAACAGGAAAAGAAGATGACAAAAAAGATGGTGAGACAGCAAAGGAGAATATTGACGACAGCAAAGATGCTAATGTTAGTGGTAAAGAGCCAACTGAGGAGAGCAATAAAGGCATTCCATTGATGAAAAGCGGGCGGCCTAAGAGACAAGCAAGGATACGTAAAGAAGAACGAGAGAAAGCAGCAAAGGCTAGTGAACTGGAGGAGAGAGAGAAGAAAAAGCTGAAACGGAAGAGAAAACTACCTGTTAAAGATGTCAACAGTAGTGTGGAAGTAGACAAAACAACTGAAAATGAAGAAGAAGAAGAAGAAGAAGAAGAAGAAGAAGAGGAAGAAGAAGAAGAAGAGGAAGAAGAAGAAGATGAAGAAGAAGTGCCTCTATTTCGGTTGAAAAAGATGCAGAACTCTGCTGAAGTCAAGGTAAGCTTTACACCAAGGATTTTGTAATTCATTAGTTTTTAAAACAGGCTAATTTCATCTCTTTATAATTACTAAATTACTCTCTTTTGGTTTTACCATTTTACAGAATCCTTTTATTTATTTATTTATTCAATGTTATTAATAATGCTACTTACAATTTTTGTAACAAGAAGATAGTGGGGGTAGATGCTGAAGAACCAGATTATGTTTTAGAGTATTTGGCTGTCTCATACCTCTGAATTCAGTTTCTGTTGGGACTGTGTTTGCCTTTCATTATGTTAGGATCAGTAAAATAAACATCAGTAATATGCTGGATTGACTCATTGACTGCCTTATACAAGGGTAGGCTGAAAAGTTCCTGGCTTTGGGTAAAAGAAAATACAGGAGCAGTTAATTATGATTTTATTCAACATATTCCTCTCTCAGATTTGCACACTTGTTCCAGCAGCCCTTTAGTTTTTCTAAGCCCTGTAAAAGAGCTCAGAAGATTGGGCTTTCAACCAGGCCTTTAACGATACCCTTAAAGTCAGGAACTTTTCAACACCCCCTCATATACTCGTATGTAAGTTGCAGTTGTAGATATGTTTCACTTATTTGTTTTATGTAATATTTTCACTTTAGCCTTTACACCAAATGTTGCTTTTTGTAAATGCTGTTTCTAACTTCACTTGCCATTGCATTTAAATGAAATAAGCTCAATCATTGCTAATACGGGCTAATGAGATCCCACAACTTCAAATATACCAATGTGTTCCTATAAATAAACAGAAACTATTACTATAGTTGATAATATTGATTTTAAGAGATTTCTTCTATTTGTCTGAGTTGTTTCTCTGATAACTTACCTATACAATTTCTTATTCCATATTATCTACACATATTTCAGGCTGCCAGTTCAGAAGTGCCTGTAACGCCTGTCAAAAAGCTAACAAAGAAAGAGAAGGTAGTGTTTATAATTCACTTTTGGGGCAATATGGTGTTTGCATGAAAACACACATTGAAATAAACTTGTAGCAAGATGTCCAGTTTAGTAATGTCCACTATATACAAGCTGTTTTCCTAAAAACTTAGCGCCAGCACACAAGGAAATTATTGAGAGATTAGAGTACCTCACAAGCATCCCTGTACCATTCCCAACCTTTTATCAATCTTTACAGATGTTGCCTACCTCCCTCTCCCACTTCCCCTATCTCTTCCCCTATACACTCATGCAAACCCCTCACACTCCTCACCCATTATTGTTCCTGCTCCCTGAGGTATCACCAGGACACCATCATTGTCTTTCTCCTTGGGGATACCTCTAATTCATTCTCTTTTCTCTTAGATGTGAGTAGCTGTGTAGCTCCTCAATAACAAGAACCTTCTCTGCCCTAACCTTTTTATACTTTGACTCCCATTTAATATGCAAAGGCAGCACCTTCCCTGAATTTATTCGCTTGCCAGCTACACGGTGGCCTCACTAGTGCCAAGGCAGAGTTTATTGCAATATCTGCAGATGACCATCCAGGAACCAAAGGATGTGCATCCCATAATCTAGAAGCTTTCTTGATTTGTAAATCTTAGCCATGCCTTCTGGTCCATTGCCATGAGGATCTCTACTAAGTTTGCAACTAAGATGGCTCTATAAGTAGCACACTTACAAATAAAACAGCCACCTTTTATTTCTACACCTTACCTACACAACAGTATCTCTCCTGATCTCTACATCTTAAATCCATTTGTCCTGTCATTGTATACATACAGCTATGGAATGTCAAAAATTTTTCCAACCACTCTAACCCAATAAGACAACCAGTCCTGATAGTTTTCCTTCCGTTAATCAAATAATGTGCTCAAGAGCTAGAGCCAAATTCCAATCTCCCCCCACCCCCACTCCCCATGATGGTATGATAATCTAGTCAGTCCCAAAACGCAGCTACTATATCTTCCCTACAACACATAATCCCGAAACTTGCCACAAATACTTCACTTCACAATCTCTCATGATAACAACCCATTCTAGAACATTGTTAAAGTTGTACCACACATATTAGGGCCCTGCTTCATAGTCAGAAAACATGTTGTTCAGTTACTAAGCCCTACAAAGCACAAGTGTGACCCATTTAAAAGTCCTGTACCTTGGTTATTGCAGCAGATTGTCTCATCCCTTGAAATCTGCTTTGAGAATTACTGGTTTAAACAGTTTTTAGTATTTATTTAGGGTGTTGAAATATTAAATATCCCAGTATCTGTTTTTGATATATAATTTTGCTGATCTTTTCTGTTGCTTTCTTTACAGAAGGCAGCTGCTTTACAAGCAAAAGCTGAACAAGAAGAACTGGCTCGCCTTGAAGAGGAAAAAGCAAGACTTGCTGCTGAAGAGAAAGCTCGAGCTGAGCAAAAGGCTCGAGCAGAAAAAGAGGCCAAAAAGAGAAGGAAACAGCGCAAGTCTGAAGAATCTCTTGACAAAACAATGATAGATTTATTTAAGCCTGATGGAGTGATTGTCCATGAGTCTTCAACACAAGCAAAGAAAGAAAATGAAACTGACATTCAAGCTGATGCTATCTCTCAGACTTTACCTGAGAAATCTTCTGTCACCACTGCTACACCTTCTAGTCTTCAAAGCAGTAATTCTGCTACAAAAACTGTTAGCTTTTCTTCTAGTGAACTACAATCTAAAGTTTCAACTACTGGGAATAAAACTGCCATTGCACCTAGCAAACCAGTCCAGTCATCTCCCAGCCACCACAAACCATCTGTTGTAAGCTATTCTGTGAATTCCAGTCAAACTGATAGTGAGAAGATGTCTTCTGATAACGGCAAGGACATTCCATCTTCAATAGATGATAAAACAGCAACTTCTTCCAGTATAGATTCAGTTACTTCAATGACTGTAGATGTAGCTGATAAGTTTGTCTCTGTTAATTTTGATCATACTGAAGAACCAGTCAGAGCTGAAACCTCTTTAGATGAACCAGCACCCGAAAAGCAAATAAGATCTAAAGCTGATTCAGTGCAGTCAGCTTCTAACGAAACTCAATCAGCCACTTCAGTGAAAATGGAAGCTGAGACTACCATGTCAAATGATGCCTTTACTGAAGATATCGATAATAAATCCTTAGCAGTGTCTATTGGCTGCCAAGCAGATGAAGATAGTGGTAAGTAATGGTTAATAAAATTGAGTTTGTACTTTTTTTTCATAGCCTTCATTATCTATTTATACTTAGCCACTACTGGACCTGGGAGTGATTCTGAGCTGTGGAAGTTTCCCTTCAGAAGAGTGCATTACAAGAAGCAGTTTCTGCTTTAGAGTTCATGCACACAGACTATATACGAAACCTAATTTATTCGGTACATCTATTCCTATAGACCAAGCATTTTCATTCATCACAAATGAAAGGATTTGTCTTCCTCCAACTAATGTACTCCTAGATTTATATTCATTGAAGTGTTGCTCCATAGACACCCTCTAGAAGGGATCATACAATTCACTAATTATTAATACACTAATCTGTCTCTTCTGCTGTTGTTACTAGTAGCAGCAGCAGAAGAGATGAGTGTACTAGTTTACTACTAGTAAACTACCTACAACTTGATACATATACTTACCTCCTTTCATCATCTCCTTAGCAATTTGTATCAAATGCTTTCCTCAATCCTTTCTTTTCTGAATTCTAATTCTCCCTGGAACTCACTCGATCATGCTTTTCTTAAAAACATTAAATCTAGACGTTCGAATTGAACAGCAGTATTATTGTTTCGCCAGGCTGGGAAGGTCTGCAATAGCTATAGGCTGTGCCCCTCTAACCATTAAACAAATATTTGGAAAGAAAAAAGAAAATTAAAATAAAAATTTTTTTTTTCAGTTTGTTTATCAGTGGTGCATAAATTATTTTACAGCTCATCTACTTGCACATTCATCTCACCCACATTTATCTTGCATAATACACAAATATATGCTAAGACGTTATTTTACTTTTGCATTTTAGAATATGAATATGTTAGCTGCACTGAGGAGATGGAAGATGACCGACATCTGCAACCGCGACTTCAAGGAAAAACCTGCACCATATGTAACATGGTGCAAGACAATCAGTAAGTTGGTTTCATTGTACTACAAGGCATAAATCATCATCGTATAGCAATTCAAATACAATTCCTCTTATCACTCCTATCATTTATTAATCTTTTAGCGTTCAGATTACTCTGTCTAATGCAATGCTTATTTATTCTTGTTGCTTTGAATTAATCATGCATTGTCTCATAGCTTGATATAATGACTTCTTCTTTCTAGAATGACATTGTTGGGTAGTGTGAGAGGCCAAATCTGACTAGTTTGAACATAAAACAAATAGAATATTTGGGCCTGATCTGGTCAATTTAAATGCTAATGGGTCAAGAGGGTGTTAGATAACCAAAATGATAGATTGTTATATTGTGTGGTTTTGACCTTGGCATAGTCTTGTGACCTTGATCAAAGTACTTGGCTTTCAAATTACCCAATCCACTTGGTTATAAATTGATACAGCGGGAGATACAGCACATCACTGTAAGAAGTTATGGTAGTGTATAACTAGCACACGTTTCTTCAGATTGCAATCCTGTGCTCCAATGCTTCCATGGGGTTACTTGGAGAGAGATGAATTCCATTATTTGACTTGCAACAATTCACAATAAATGTCTGGTTGTGATCCCTGTAATTTAATGGATTATGGAACTCACTTCACATTTAGTAAGCATTTTGGTAATAGCTGCAGTTTATTAATGTTTTCTTTGTCTCTTTCAGATATCTTGTAGACTGTGATATATGCAGAAAGAGCTTCCATGGCCACTGTGCTGAACTCACTTTGGAAGATATGCAAAGGATTTTACAAGATGGAGAGAAATTTGTCTGTGATAACTGTCCTTTGGAAGGAACCACTCTACCTGTAACAACAGAACCAGCAAAAGAAGAGTCTACAACATCAGAAGCTGCAGGTTGGCTTCGTTATATATAAATACATATATAGTTATATTGCATTGATTGTCATTCCTCTCTTCCTACTGATAGTTTGAAGGGATGTTTAGTAGAATTGGTCAACTATCTATGTAGAGCATAGTAAATTTTGTTAAATGTTCAACCAGAGGCTGGTTGAATGCTTATGCAACACCAAATTAACTGTGATGTTATGAAGATACATATAGAGGAGTGGATTGTGTAGATTTGTGAGGATGCAATTAGTATTGACTGTAATCGAGTGTTCACAGTTGGCATTAGCTGTTAATTTCATCAGATTCTGTTGAAACTGGCTGCAGGCTGGAGGAGAGAGCTTGTACTGGCTGTAGGTTGGAGGAGAAAGAGCTGGTACTGGCCATAGGCTTGAGGAGCCAGCTGGAACTGGTTGTAATTTACAGAGGGCACAGATGAAACTGGGAGTAAATTTGTGTGGGCACCACCCAAATTGGTTGTAGGTTTAATAGAGAGAGAGAAAAGAAATGGAGAGAGAAAAATGTGTGAAGATTAATAGATTAATATGAGCATTCCAAGGACTGGAAATTTTTTAAGGTTGCTACAAAGACATGGTACAAGTAAGTTTAAGTTTAATGTGCATCCTACCCCCTGTTTTATTACATAATCAAAAACATATTTGAACTAATATTAACCGAAAAGCCAGTGTATGAAAAAAAAAATCTCTTCATTTGGTATTTGAATGTATCTTGTGTAACTCCTAGACCTGCCAATATTTGAAAGAAATTGTATTACTATGTTACTATGTCTTTCTATTTCTATGGTATTTTGGTTTTAAAATAAGTTATGGGTAGACCATATATCCAAATAACTTGCTTAATGAACAAAATTTAAAAACAAAAATTAATTTTGCTACATAATTTTAGACATACTAGTTTCTCTAGTTTTAGAGATACCAATGGGAAAGCTCAACCAAGTAAACTGGACAAAAAGAGAAGCACCTGATTTTTAGTCAAATGAATTCATCTCACTACCTAGTTTTCTTTTTAAGCCTGTCTCTTTTGCTGAACTGCTAAGTTACAAGGATATAAACACACCAACACTGGCTGTTAAGCAGTAATGGGGGATAAACACACACACATGTATGCATGCATGCATGCATGTGCACACACACACACACACACACACACACACACACACAGTTGGCTTCTTTTAGTTTCTGTCTACCAAATCCACTTACAAGGATTTGGTCGATCTGGGGCTATAGTTGAAAAATACCTGCCCAAGATGCCATGCAGTGAGACCGAACCTGGAACCATGTGGTTGGGAAGCAAGCTTCTTACCACACAGCCATGTCTGGCTATTGTTATTTTTTCTTCATTTTCAGTCATGGAAAATACTTTTTTCTTATTAAATACTTATAACATCCTTATTGATTTTTCTTTCCTGTAGTTCCTGTTCAAGTTGATGCATCAACATCTGATAAATCTACAGCCGTTGTCAAATCAAGAGAAGACAGCAGTGAATCAACTAAGAAAACCAAAGTATGTTTGCAAACTGTTTTCCATTTTGTCTTTAAATTCAAAAATTGTTTCTTTTAAAATTTCTATCTAAGTTTAAATTTATTTTCAAAATACAAATCAAAAATATTAAGCACAATTATTCCTATACATTTCCAAATTTGGGAATTAGTCAGACTTGATCTCTGTGGGATTTAAATCCAAACTTAGAGGAAAGACACAAATACTATTACATATTTAATCCAAAGTTCTAGTGTCTCAGTTGTGTCCTCCATTCTTCATATGGTATATGACCTATACACTTGCTTTGTCTTTGTATGTTTCAGTTACAAAAGTTTCTGTATGAAATATAAATATACTTTTCATAGTTTAGCAAAACTACTGTAATGAATAATCATGTGAACTAACATTAGTATTTCTTTTTTGTCTTGATTTATTTCTACTATTTTCTTTTTAACAGAATAAAAAATCTGTGTCAGGTGAATCCAATGTTTCTAAAGCAGCTTCAAAGGAGTCTGTGAACAACAGTGATGTAACCACAACACCCAAAAAGATGCTAACGTCGAGTGCCAAGAAAGAAAAATTAACTGCTGCTAGTAATGAAGCTACACATAAAAAGGAAGCATTGACACATATCGCCACTCCTGTGACCACTTCAAAACCCACTTCTGTGTCCTCTACAAAATCTGCACCTGTGTCCACTGCAAAGACTACTCCCACGTCCACAACAAAATCCACTCCTGTACCCACTGCAAAGACCACTCCTGTGCCCACTGCAAAGACCACTCCTGTGCCCACTACAAAAACTCCTGCTGTGCCCACTGCTAAGATAACCCTGGTGTCCACTACAAAGCCCACTACAAAAACTACTCCTGTGTCCACTACAAAAACACCTGTGTCTTCTACAGTGACCACTCCTGTAGCCACCACAAAAGCCACTTCCATATCTACTACAGACACCACCCCCATATCCACTACAAACACCACCTCTGTGTCCACTACAAATACCACTCCTGTGTCCACTACAAACACTACTCCTGTCTCTATATCAAAGAAGGCTCCAAGTGAAAGCAAAACACCTCGTAAGAGTTCCAGAGATGGAGACCCTGAGAAAGAGAAGCAGAAGACTCCTGTTAGTAAAGATAATAAGAGGAAACTGTCTACAGAACACTATGAATCTAAAGAGGCTAAAGACCGCCAGAATTCAAAAGAACGTGCTGAGGTTGGTAGCAAGGAGCGGAGATATAAGGATAGGAAAGATTACAGCAGGGATAAGCTCAAACCTTCTTCGAAAGAGCGTGACAGGCGAGACAGCAAAGATTATGCAAATAATTCTCCGAGCACTAAGTCGTTTGGCAATCTGACCCCTCGCAAACCTGAAGTGTCTTCTGCTCAAGTATCGTCCAGCACTAGTACTGAAAATGAGAAGAAAACATCTCCAACATCAGACTCTTCAAAGAAGAAAAAACTTCTTCATTTCAAAGACATGGTAATTATCCCTTTGTGTTTATGGTTAGTTTTTGTGCGAGTTTTTGCCCTTCCTTCTTTCATGGCATCTATTTACAGTTACAGTCAATGTTGACAAGATACAAGCTATTAACTCTTTGTCAGTTTAGATGGTAACATATCACCTCAGCTAATTTGAATGATTTCAACATAGTTATTGCTTAACATTTTTCTTGTTTATGTTGTTTGGACACTTTTTTCTTCTGTCTAGACAACTTGCTTGCTTGTCTATTATTTGATAATGAGTACTGCTCTTAATGTGTATACTTTCTGATTATTAAAGAAGGATTTGCAGCTTTGAAAACACACTTTTCTCCAGCAAAGTGACTGTATAGTAAGAGGTTTGTTTTGCAATCACATGGTTCTGAGTTCAGTCCCACTGCATGGAATCTGGGGCAAATGTCTTTTACTATAGCCCTGGCCTGACGAAAGTTTTGTGAGTAGATTTGGTTGATAGAAACTGAGTGAAAGCCCATTAAGTGTGTATTTGTGTGCGTGTGTGTGTGTGTGTGTGTATGCATATATACACATGTGCGCACATGTGTGCGTATGCATATATATATATATGTGTGTGTGTCAGTCACCCACCACCACTTGACAACTGTTGTCTACATCCCCGTAAATGCAGTTTGGCATAAGGTACTGATAAAATAAGTACCAGACTTTGTAAAATAAGTACTGTGGGTTGATTACCACCCTTCAGGGTGGTACCCCAATATGGCCACAGTCCAATGACTGATACAAGTATAATATAAAAGATAAACAAACCAGATTTTCCTCTGCATGCCTAAAGTCTGACTTGAGAAGCTTACAGGCTCATGAGATTTTCAAGATATTTTTTGCTGAAAATGAAAGGATGCTAACAACCCCCACCCTCCCCGATCACTTGAGAGTTGTCTTGATAGAAAACATAAGACAATGCTGGTGACAGGATTAGAACTGCTAACTACTTAGCTGGTTGGATATTTGATATCTTACTGAGTTAGACATAAATATTTTTGAATTAATAGGATTGAATAATGCAGTAATTTTAAGAACCCAAATGTGTTTCTTCGTAAATAACCTCAGTTATTATTATGTCAGTTTCAAAAGTATGGTGAAGCATGAAACTTTGAATGTTGGGCATCACAAAGGTAATGACAAGCGACTGAAATCTTTGGCAATATGCTGTGCTTGAGAAGACCCGACAAGCCAAGTGTGATCGTAGCCATGGCTGAGGTCAGTGTTGCATAACTGGCCAATTTAAAAGCACCTTTCCGTCGTTGGACAATATGCTATGGTCGTGAAGACCTGTTGAACCAAGTGAAATCGTAGTTGTGGCCAATGCCAGTGCTGCCTGACTGGCATGTAAAAAGCACCATTCAAGCATGGCCAATGCTAGTGCCGACTGACTGGCTTCTGTGCTGGTGGCACGTAAAAAGCACCATTTGAGTGTGGCCGATACCAGTACTGCCTGACTAGCACCTGTGCCAGTGGTGCGTAAAAAGCACCATTTGAGTGTGACCAATGCCAGTGCCACCTGACTGGCATGTAAAATGTACCATTCGAGGAGATTGATGCTAGTACTACCTGACTGGCTGCCAGTAGCATGTAAAAAGCACCCACTATACTCATGGAGTGGTTGGTGTTAGGAAGGGTATCCAGCTGTAGAAACCTTCCAAATCAGATTGGTGCCTGGTGCAACCTCTCAGCTTGCCAACCCTCTGTCAAACTGTCCAACTCATGCCAGCATGGAAAGCGGACCTTAAACAACAATGACGACGATGATGATGATGATAAATTCCACTATACAGCACCTTAAGTAAGTGCCTTGTCTTGTTCTATGGTCTCAGGTTGACCAGTGCCTTGTGAATGAATTTGGTAAACATAAACTGTAGGGAGCCTCTTGTGTGTGTGTGTGTGTGTGTGTGTGTGTGATCATTATTATAAGCATGAATGTGGACACCATAGTTTTGCTTGAGCAAAATGGTGATGTCTTAATATTTTTTGTTGACATTATGGTTGGTTCTTTGTTTTGAAGACATTCATAAAACAGGCGACATTTGATGACAGGGAGAGCATCCAACTGTAAAGATCCTTCCTCAGATACCTCCATGTTTAATTCATGCTAGCATAAAGAAACTGACATTGAATGGACGAATGCACTCAGCTTGTTATTTTCTTGATTATTCCATTATCTTTTGTGTTGTTTCAGGATCTAAAGAAACGGACATTTCAACAGTGTATTGGTGCTGGTTGTAAAAGAGATGCTCGGACAGGATCTGTCTATTGCAGTGATGAATGCATTGTAAGACATGCTCAGGAATCATTGGCATTGTTGAAGAATGAACGACACTTTCAACAAACTGGCCAGAAAGTGAGTCTTGTCTAAGTTTTATTCTTCTCATATGTGAAATGGTAGTTTAGCCTTGAGCATCCTAAATTAGCCAGTTTGGATTCACACGCAGAAACACACTTTCCCTCTCTCACGCACACACATGTACCCACTCTCTCTCTCTTACACACACATATGCATAAACACATACACATGTATCCCCTTAACCCTTTAGCATTCAGGTTACTTTGTCAAATGTAATACTTAATTATTCACATTGTTTTGAATTAATCATACATCATCTTGTAGCTTCAAGATTTTGATGATGTGATTATTTATTAGGAGGCCAAATCTAGATGGTTTGAACATAAAACAAAATAGAATATTTGGGCTGGATATGGCTGGTTTAAATGCTAAAGGGTTAATGGGTTGCTGGGCTGTCAGTGAGCACCTTCCTTTGGGTTGAAGCCACATCAGTAAGCTTGCTGAGGCACATCTATCTAATTTCTTGCTCAGCCTTCCTGCATTTATACCACAGGAAAACCCCTCATATACTATGAGCTTAAGTTTTCTACATTAGAAATGTATTTTTAAGGGCGTTTTTTTTTGTATTGTAGAAATAATACATTTCTAAATCTCTCAGAGAGGTTTATGCAGTAGTGATATGATAAAGTAGTTGTCTGCTGTCAACTTAATGTGACAGTCCCATGAAGGGAATAATACTACTGCTATTTAGCAGTAAGGACACAGGAAATGTGTCAAGGCTGACAGGAAGCGGTGTTGCTTCCTAAGGCTAAATAGCAGTAGTATTATTCCCTTCATGGGACTGTCACATTAAGATGACAGCATACAATTACTTTATCGTATCACTACTGCATAAATCTCTCTGAGAGATTTAGAAATGTATTATTTCTATTTTTGAAATCAGTGAATGTATTTCACTAGAATTATTATATGTTTACAAGAGCTTGACAAGCATCTTCGTCTAGCAGGTCATGCTACTCCAGACTGACGACGAGCAAAGACTCAGAAACTAGTCCCTGGATGCAGGCTTAGCTGGGTCGAGGTGCTTGTCTCCCCCTTGTAAACATAAGGACACAGGAAATGTGTCAAGGCCTACAGGAAACGATGTTGCTTCCTAGGGCTAAATAGCAGTAGTATTATTCCCTTCATGGGACTGTCACATTAAGTCGACAGCATACAACTACTTTTTTGTATTGATTATGTTAAAATTCAATTTCTTACTATTAATGATGGCTATTATGTCACTGGGTTGACTTAACAGTTTTTATTAAAGCTGAGATGTGTCTAGTCATGAATGGTTGGGATACCATTGCCAAATATATTTTAGTGTAGTATGTTTTAGGTTAAATCAGTTAACCTCCTTTGATACAAATATTTCTCCAGTCTATTTGCAACCATGAGAAGAAATGATTGAAATGACAAAGGAAGCACCTTAACCAAAAGTGTGTTGTACATTTTGTTTTCTGAACGGTTTCTCTCTTGTCTTTGTGGCCAAGTATTTTGAATTCAAAACATTTAGAATTGGATACCTGTATGTGTGTGTGTGTGTGTGTATTTAAAGTATACAAATTTTTAATAATCATGTTTGAGTGTTTTAATTGAAAACTACTTGTTTATGATTAATATCTATCTTCAAATTTGGTCATGGTCTGCTATGAGATTGATTGACTTGTTAGACTCTTCTTTCAGTTTATATCTGCAACTAAACTAGGCTTTTGTTCAGAAATAATTATTGTTTTTAACTTTGGTACAAGGCCAGCAATTTTGAGAGAAGGGGAAATTGGTTACATCAGCTCTAGTGATCACTTGGGTACTTGTTTTATCAACCCCATAAGGATGAAAGACAAAGTCAGCCTCACCTACATTTGAACTTGATGTAAAACTGGAAGAAATGCTGCTAAGCATTTTGGCCAGCATGCTAACGGTTCTGCCAACTTGCTGCTATGATTAGTATCGTCATTGTAGCTGCTGCCCATAAGGGCCCATGATGATAACACACAAATAGGTGGGGTTTACATCAGTCAAAGGGAGACACTACAACAATAAGGATATAACAAAAGAATATCATCATCATCATCATCATCATCGTTTAACGTTCGCTTTCCATGCTAGCATGGGTTGGACGATTTGACTGAGGACTGGTGAAACCGGATGGCAACACCAGGCTCCAATCTAAATTTGGCAGAGTTTCTACAGCTGGATGCCCTTCCTAACGCCAACCACTCAGAGAGTGTAGTAGGTGCTTTTATGTGTCACCTGCACGAAGGCCAGTCAGGCGATACTGGCAACGGCCATGCTCGAAATGGTGTCTTTTATGTGCCACCCGCACAAGCCAGTCCAGGGGCACTGGCAACGATCTCGCTCGAAAATCCTACGGAAGCCAGTCAGGCGGTACTGGCAACGGCCACGCTCAAAATGGTGCATCTTATGTGCCACCTGCACAAGAGCCAGTCCAGGGGCACTGGCAACGATCTTACTTGGCTTGCCGGGTCTTCTCACGCACAGCACATTTCCAAAGGTCTCGGTCAGTAGTCATCGCCTCGGAAAATAGAATTTAGAAAATTATGTAAAATAATTAACTTGCTTATTAAAAAATCTTTCGCTCTCTTCTATCATTTGCCTTGTTTGTAATGTTAACATATTGAAGTATATCTCAGTATTTTGAAATATATTATTAACCTTTTGCTATTATTTGTTTTCCAGCCGAGTGAAAAATCCATAAACCCACAGCCGACTCCACAGCTGCTGCCATCTCTGAAGAAGGAAAGCAACAGCAAAGTGGTGGTGCTGGAGAGGAAGAGTGGTCGTATTTTAACTGGGCCAACAGCTCCCACGGAATCTGTGCTCAGAGAGTGGCTCACGGAACATCCTACATTTGAAGTGCTGCAACCATCGCAGGGTCTCCACAAGACACCTACCTTTTATGGTAATCTTCACTTAGTTTTTTTTATTGTGTATTGACAAGGTGTCCTATGTTTTAGTTGTTTGGGATGGTTGGCCCCTTTCATCTCATCAGTTATATCTTTTATAATGAGGGATAAAAAGAAATATAAAAACAGTCATGAGGATTAAAGCCAATTTAAACTAAAACTTGGTAATAATTCTTTGGCATTCTTATCCAGTAGTAACAATTCAGTCTTTGATAGAAGAGAGCACTATTCTAATGCAGGTACTATTGATAGGAGAGTTTTGTACATTATTTTAAGCAATCACTTCCAATCAGTGTTTAGTTTAGAAATAAATAAATAAATAAGAGGTATACAATATAAAAAAATTACTTCCAAAACTTACTTAGCATAAATTTGGAGTAAGGGGAATAACTCCTGGTAGCTTTATTTTGTCCATTGAAAACAAACCAAACAACAGGCTTTTGTTAAATGTAGAAATCTCTTGACCAAGGTGTGTTGTACAGTAACATTAAAAGCTGAATCTATTAGTTAAACACACACACACCAGTTGATTCTGTATAGGAGTATTTTGGCTTAATATTTACTAACATAATTATTCAAGCTTAGATTAGTGCTACAACATGGATTAGCATATCTTGGCTTATGCCCCTCAGCCAGGGCTACCAGATGAACAGAAAGACCAATTTTATGACACCCTCTTGCAGACTACCTCGTTGATGATTGACAGAGACCTCCTCTTTGTAGCTGGCAACTTCAATGGGCATGTTGGACAACATGTGGTGGGGCTTCGATAGTGTAGACGGTGGCTATGGATTTCATTCCCACAATGAGGAGGGAACCAAGCTGCTGGAGTTCTGTGATGCAAATGATCTTATGGTCTGTAATACTAACTTCAGGAAACCTACCAGTCACCTATTGACCTACTGGTCTGGTGACCACACTAGTCAAATTGACTACATCCTCACCAGGAAACGGGAAAAATGGCTTCCCAGGTGAAGAATGCACCCCACAACATAGGTTAGTAGTTAGTGATTTCAGGATCAGGGCTAAATGGATATCCAGAAGACAACCAGTATGGAAAAGAAGGGTCTGGAAGCTTAAGGATACTGTGAATGGACGGAGATTTAGAGGCATATTACTCGAAACTTTTGACAATGAAGAGGAGGATATAGCATCACATAATGTGGAAGACAACTGGAGGTTCCTATGAGACAACCTGTTGAGGGCTACTGACCAGATCTGTGGCTGGTGCAAAGTTCCCTCTTGACCTAAGGTAATGTGGTGGTGAAACAATGTAGTTGACAGGGCCATTAGGGAAAAGAAACAGGCATGGAAGTACATTCTGTGGAGTAGTTGGCATTAGGAAGGGCATTCAGCCATAAAAACCATGCCTGAACAGACAATGGAACCTGGTGTGGTCCTTGGCCTACCAGCTCTGGCCATACCATTCAACCCATGCCAGCATGGAAAATGGATGTTAAATGATGATGATCATATTATACCAGACTGTTTATTGTAAGCATTGGCTGATATGTTTGTTCATTCATTAATTCATTTTTATGTCCATTTTCCCATGCTAGCATGGGTTAGTTGAATACATTTTTGTATGATCTTCTTCAGTAATTCTATATTTTCAAATATGTTTAAATTGGTAGTATTGTTGGTGAGAATATTTATTTCTTGCATGTATTATGTCTTTCATTCAGGAAAAGATAAGGATAAACGACAGCCTCAACCTGAAAAGAAAAATTCTACAGAACCCAAGAAGAAAGAACCTGAGCTTAAACAAGGAAACCAAGTTCCCAAAGGTCCAGATGATGTACGACTTAATGTCAAAAAGTCTCTGCATGAAGCTTTGTCAAATAGGTAAACTATCATGTTAAAAAAGTTATTTCTGTGGCCTTTCTTTGATGGTTAGTGTATATATATATATATATATATATATATATATTGACTGGAAACTGTTTATTGATTTCACAAATTTCTCTTTGATTGTAGTTAAGTTTTTTGTTGTAATGAAAATGGATTATTTGTTTGAAATTTACTTTCATGGGTGTGGGCTTAGCTCTGTGGTTAAGAATTTCACTTTGTAATAACATGATTTTTAGGTTCAAATGGAGGTCAACACCTTATCAGTTGCTCAGCTCCAAATGGTATTAATCAAACCTTTATATAAACCTTTGTTTATAACCAGTAGTTAATGATATTATCTGTTGCAGGGCACGAGAGGCTAATGATATCAATCATCACAACAGCAGCATACGCAATTTGGTGATAAATATTGAGGAAGAGTTGCATCGATTGTATAATGATAGTGGTCAAAAATACAAGGCACGATACCGCAGTCTCATCTTCAACATTAAAGATAGCAACAATAAGGTATGTACATAGAAAATGACATGAAATAATAGCTTGTGAAACTGAATGTTAGATTTAAAACAGATTTATACAATGTACACAACATCATGTATTGCATTTTATTTATTATTGGAACAAGATATTATTAAATGTTGGAGTAGCAAAAATCACTGTTTACTGTCTTTTGTCTTTTCATTTGAGTGAGGTCAGTAAAATAAATACCACTAATAAGTTCAATTTAAACTATTAAGGGTATCCAGCCATAGAAAGCCATACCAAATCAGACTGGAGTCTGGTGCAGCCATCCAGCTTACCAGCACTCAAGATTTTAAGTAATCTCTGAAGAAAATTGCAAAACACATTGCTAAAACTGCCTTAACATAGAATATAAATATTTAGCTGTTGTTGAGTCTATTATATGGTGTCAAATAGAAATTTCAGTGGAGCACTATTCTCATATAGATAATCTGTTGCACTGTTTTGTACTTTGAAGTACATTTAGAAGAAAATCAGTCTATACTAATATGATTTGCTGTGATTGTGTTTTCTCTGCTGCTTATTGTTAATAGATTTTACTCTTCAGAATCCTCTTTCTGGCTACTCCACTTTCTTATTTGAACTCACCTATTGCAACTACCTCTCTTATTTCAAGCTACCCACATTAGGTTTCTGTTCCTAAATCCCTGACTCAGCCCTTAAATACAGTTTTCCTCAGTCTTCCAATTTGAGAGCAACTGTCCAGATCATGTAGTTAGTAATATTATGGCATGACCACATAACCATTGTTGTGTTTCATTTAAAAGAAAAATAATAATTTAAAGAAGTCATAATAATTCATGACTTTCTCAGCATTAACTGATTACTTTTGAGTTTCTTTATTTGATTAGTATTTCCATTGTGAGTTATCTACTTATTTTTTTCTGGTATATTATATTTCAAAACTGTCTGCTATATTCATCCATATTTCAAAGTGCTAGTGTAAAATTTGAGGGAGATTTGGTTATTTCTAGAAGGTTGATTGACAATTATAGAGGTTCCTTCAGTGGTTTGTCATATCAGTTGTTATCCATTAACTGTTCTCTATCTGGCTTCTTTCCTTTTAAGGATGTAAGTTCTACAAGTGTTATTTCTTTGATCTGTTGTTAGATAGTTCTTGTGTATATTTCCTTAATTATTTTTCATTGAAAAATTTTTTATTTTTTCTAAAGGGCTTGTTCCGGAAAATTCTTAATAAACAGATAAAACCATATCGACTTGTACGTATGACAGCTGATGAACTGGCTTCACCAGAGCTTTCTCAATGGAGACAGAAAGAAGTAAAACATGTAAGCTTCAAATTGCCATATGCTGTTTTAATAAGAATAATTTTGTTCTTGTCAGACTGTGATTGATAGATTTGGTTTTTTAATAACTGATGAGCTGAAAAAGATGTAAAAATTCATGTGTCCTACAATCTAGTGATGTCATTCATAGCCCAAGATATGTTTTTATATATGTCTCAGAAGAGAGTTTCCTTCTGGGACTTGTACTGCAGTGGAAGATCTTCTCACGTCTGAATACACTTGAACATGCTAAATATAATTTTACATGAATATATTTTATTCACTGCTGCTTCATTCAATATTATTTATTTAAGTGTTGCTTAACCAAGCTTTATGCACACTAGCATGCATGCTATATACTGTTTTAATAATAGTTTTGTTCTTATGAGGCACTGAATATCAAATTTGATTTTCATAACCAGTGAAATGAAAAGACTCAGAAATGCATGCATTGTACAATCCAGTGGCACAATTCACAGCCCTAGATGTGTTTTCACACATGTCTAGGAGGAAAATATTCTATTAATCCACTGCCCTAGATTGGCATTTCTTTATCGGCCCCAAAAGCTGATCTCAATAAGATTCAATCTAAGAACACAGAGTCAGAACAAATGAGCATGCACACCTTTACATACACTTACATATCTATACAAAAGCATTGGTGTGAGTGTTGGTGCCACGTAAAAAGCACTGGTGCTGGTGCCATGTAAAAAGCACTTGTGATGGTGCCACATTAAAAAGCACCCAGTACACTCTGTAAAGTGGTTGGCATTAGGAAGGGTAACCAGCCATAGAAACCTAGCCAAAACAGACTATGAGACCTGGTGTGGCCCATGGTCTTGTCAGTTCATGTCAAGCTGTCCAATCCATGCTTGCATGGAAACAGGTGTAGAATGATGATGATACACACACATATCTATGTGTATACATATCTGTATAGCCATGCATATGTATATATTTGTACATTGTCTCTTAAGTATGTCACTATTTAAACTGTAATGTAAAATTAAATACAACTTCTTACACATAAACACTGTAAACATATTCGTGTTTTGTGTTTATAGACATTGGAGATGATTGAACAGAGAGAGGTTGAAGCCATCCAAGATGCAGCTAAATGTCACGTGGTGAAGAAAACTCACAAAGGTGAAGTAGATGTTGCTGGTGAAGACTTAAGTACACTAGAGGTAACTATTAATATCATGTTCACCTTTTGGAATTTTATTTTACCATTTAACACTCAGTACCATCTCCTTGCCTTTAAATACAGCACAATTGTTTAACGGTTTTTGTTTGCATTGGAATATTGCTTCCTGTCAAAGGTGCCTTTTCCCTTAAATCTATAAAGTATAAAATAAGGAAACTTGACTTCCATTTCTAGCAGATTGAATAACCACTTAGAGGTTCCTTTGTTTAAGTATATGATGTGCATTCAGCTCTGAAAACACTGCCTCCTCCAAAACTTGTTCCCTATCCTAGTTGGCAGATATGTAACATTAGGATAAATAAAAACTCTAATAAATTACAGTTGGGTTGGTACAGAGTTAAAACCAATAAAGCTTTACTTCCTGGAGCTCCTCATTTTGTGGTTTATGTCTTAATCTAGGTCAGTTTAGCTGGTCATTCTTCCAGGAGTGATAAATGAATACCAAAGTTATTCACACATGTGAACCAGAAACAATGTTTGTTTGAAATCTCTCTTTTTTTTTTTTTTAAATAAAACTTTATGAATGACATATAATTACAACCAAATCTTTTAGAAGCAAACCAGTTCTTTTTTCTTTCTTCCCAAAAGTTTGAGGCTGAAAGAACATTTGTGCTATGACATTCAATGTATAAAGTAAAATTATTAGACAGAAATGGTATAATACTATGGGCTATCTTATAGTGCTTGTTGTTTTCCTTCTGTATTGGGAAACGAGAGATTAACAGTGGCCATGTGCACGATGAAAAGAAGAAAAAGAAATAATAATAATAATAATGATAATAATAATAATAATAACCCTTCCTACTAAAAGCATAAGGCGTGAAATTTTGCATGAGGTCTATTACATCGACCCCAATGCTCGATTGGTACTCATTTTATTGACCTGAAAGGATGAAAAGCAAAGTCGACCTTGGTGGAATTAGAACTCAGAACATAATGATAACGATAACAGTAACAGCAGCAGCAGCAGTACTGTGTACCACTTTCTGGAATTAGCCGTAGAAATTTGTTGTCAATTTAGCACCACTTTCTGCTCTACGCAGAATGTCAATATATTTGACTCCTACAAAAAATAAGAAAACACAAGTCTTTTAGCATTGCATTGGCTGATAAGAGATTGCAACTATGGTTCAACTTACCTGCCAAGCTTATGATTTCTAGAAACTCTTTCCAAGTGAGATAAAAATCATGTGAATAGAGAGATGGTCACTAGAGCCGGTAGACTTTTGATAGCCTGTCTTGTTAAGTATCAGTCTGGAAATTTTATAGCCTTCTCCAGCAAAAACCTCCTAGGAGGTGTATATTGTTGTCCCAGAAAATGAAATAAAGGCTATGTTTTGAATTGGGTCCTTCAGCTAAGTACTCTTTGCCAAGTAGATATTCTGCTTGAAACTTTAGACATCTCCAGACATAACATGCTCCTGCTTTTGTTTGTGCAAATATAATTGTATTTAATCAAACTCGATTTAAAATTTTATTTTTTGTTTCTTATTATGAAACCTGTTTAGTTTAAAAAGGCTGTTTTTATGTGAGTTTGTTTCTTAAACTTTTTGATAAGAGCACATCACTGTAAGTTGTAGACCTCTATTATTCATTACCAGGCGAAGCCAGTTCCTGTAGAGAAAGTTAAAGTCGATCAGAAAGTGGACATTGTTGGAGACTTAGTCACTGACACAACTGATTGTCATCGTAAGCATTTATTTGACTTGAATTGTAAGATATGCACAGGCAAAATACCACCGCCTTCTGATGAGCCTCTTGCTAAAAAGGCAAAGAAAGAAATACTTGCTCCTTCCACAAGTTCTTCTCCAGGAATACTGGATAAAAATCAACCAAAACCTGCCATTCCAAAGACTGAAAAGACCACCCCCAAGACAATCACAAAAGTACAAGAAGATACATTTAAGGATGACGAAGTGAAGACTATCATGGAAACAATACGTTCTGTAACACAATCAGAAACAACAAGCGAATCGAAGGCATCAAACTCCCCACGTCCTAGTGCCATGAAAAGTTCTTCAAATTCCAGAAATGTCACTGTAAGGTATGTAGTATATGATTTATCACCCAACTGAAACTTTTGAATAATTACAAACATGATGAAAGTTGAGGGTACATACACCCTGACACATCACCACCATCCCATTTTTTTTCCCAGCTGAGGTAATCATGTATCTCCCCTACTACAAGATATCTGTTCTTGTCCCTCTATCATACTTTAACCTCTCATCAACAGGTATAAAGTCCCCCCACCAATACTGGCTCCCCACCTCAGCTGAAGGTTTTTGTTTTGAGAATTACTTGGTAGCCTCACTTGTGTGCTGATACCATGTAAAAAACCACGCACTCGGCATTAAGAAGGGCATCGAGCTCTTGAAGCCATGCCACAGCAGACTTGGTGCTTGGTGCAGTCTTCTAAATCATCATTTCCTGTCAAACTGTTCCACCCATGCCAGCTTGGAAAATGGACATTAAATGATGATGATGAACAACAATGTAAATTCAATCTTTCTAATTCTTTATGATGAAGTTTTATCAGCTGTGACTTCCCTCGTGATTTCATTATAAAATGGTTTTGTTAGCAACTCTTTGAATACCTCAAAATGAATTTATTCACTAAAAGTCACACTCAACAAAAAACGTAGCAGAACCAGTGTTGTCACTATAATGGGATGTATGTCACGAATGATGAACCAGACTACTGCACTATAACTGAATGCACCTTGCCCACCTTTGTTTTTGGGCACTGTTAATCTGTTGCAAATGTTTTGGAATATATCCTCAGTTCCCACCCTGCTGTTTTTTCCTATAGTATGTGATCTGTACATATTCAACCACATCAAGGATCTTCAAAGGTCATATGTACTGATTCTATGTAATTTTACCTACCTTCGATGACTTAGTTTGTTCTATTTTATAGACTATTTTTTGATATAATATTTTCACATTCATAATACTACTGCTGTTACAAATGTTGATGTATTCACATAAACATAGTGATAGGATGAAGTACAAGTGAAACAAGATTTACTATGTAATTTCATGGGAGTTGGGTTACTAAAAAGATCCTGTCAGTTAAGACTGGGTACAGCTTTGGAATGAACAGAGCATAATCTCTGTTGTCATTGCCACCACCACTGTTGCCTTCTTGCTGCTTTTTGTGTTGACATAAGTGGAGTTGCTCTGCAGGAACCAATGGGTCAGTGAACACTGTCCTGCAATGTCTTACTTCTGACAGATATTTGACTGGATGTCCTTCCTAATAGGCTAAACTAATTTATAATACCTCTACTACAGAATATATATCTTTAAATGTATGTTTGTTTTTAAGTATAATGACAGTTATTTATTATTGCTGTTTATATTTTCTGTTGTAAGTTCTTTAGAATTTTCCTTTATGAAAGTTAGTCCTTATGATTTAGTCTTCTGTAATCAATGGCTGTATTTGACTTTATTTCAGGTCTCCAGATTCAGTGTTGCAGTCTGGATTGGAGAAGAAAGTGAAGTTCTCTCCCTCTAGTCCCCTTGTATGGAAAGGTTTCATTCACATGCAAGATTTAGTGAAGTTTATGACAACTGCTTATCGACTGTCTGGTCCAACAGAGCACCTTGTAAGTTTATCATTTACACAACCCAACAAGTATTTTGTCAGGACGTTTTTACCTGAAGGTTTCTTGAAGGTTTTTTTTGATATGTTGACTTCAAAAATAGAATCCATTTTTTACCATCATCTCTAGATTTCAAGATAATCAAATCCCCCAATTTTTGCAATTTTCTTTGTTTTTTTTGAAAAAATGCATTGTTTACCTGTGAAATTTAGCATGGGTATTTATTATGATTCATATATTATTTTATTAAGAGGTAAGGGCAAACATCTGGGGATTAAAGAATGGTTTTTAATGGACTTGAAGAGCCTTTATTTTAACCAGGTAAAAATCATCCTACCTCCACTCCATATCAAATTTGGCATTATGAAGCTCTTTGCTAAAGCTCTGGATAAAGATTGCCCATGCTTTCACTGTACCCACAGCACATTTTCTGATCTGAGCAGTGAAAAGATAAAAGGTGCATTATTTGATGGGCCTCAAATCAGGACTTGCATTGAAGCAGCAGCATGGAATTCATTTGTAATAGTTGTAAATGATTTTTTGGGTAACAGAAATGCAGCTAACTGTGCTGAAATAGTCAACAACATGCTGGAGAACTTTCAAAAGAGCTGCACTATCACCACAGTCACCTTGATAGATTCCCTGAAAATCTTGGTGACACAAGTGATAAAGCAGGGAGAATGTTTCCATCAAGGTAGATGGCACTTGCATTTGATGGCAGAGTATTGCTGGAACTTAGCTTGTGATCTTCTTGAGGTTCAGCACTCAAGAAAATCATCCAAATACAAATTCAGGGGAAATTAGGTATAAACTATGATGTAATTTGTCTAGAAATTTTATGATTTTTACTAGTTTTTCAATAGAATTTTAAGAAAACTTCCTGGTTTTGAAGAAAACCAATTTCTGTATATGTTTGTATGTTATGCCTTGTTCTTCATAAACTGTTTTAATGACAAAAACAATGAATTCAGTATTTTAAATAAAATCTTGATGTCATAATAATACATGAATGTCATATTCAGATTCAGTGTGTCTCAAAACTCCCAGTTCAGGTCCAAATTTTTCAATGACAAAGATAAAAATATTTTTGTGGGCCTTTGTTATCTTTATATGTTGTGTTCATTTTTATTTTTAAAAGAATACAATTAAAGCATCACCTGTAAGGCTATTGATTAATTACCTAGTTGCAATTCCTATTTGAAATTATCTTAATTTACTTTATTAAATCTTTTGGGAAATATAGTTTTCAATTTTTCTGTCTCCATTTACATGAAGGATTAAGCACCAATCTAAATACTTTACAATATATAATCAAGTACTTTACTATTCCAACTTGAAATTCTGTTGGCATCATCATTAGAAGCAGTAATAATATGCTAAACTTTACTTAATTGAAGACAGTACTTTGTTACATTACAATATTTTCCTTATAGCCTAGTACAACTCACACTCTTAGTATTCACCATAGAACAATAATTAAAAAAAAAAAAAAAAAAAAAACAGACAGAAGTATTTCTCACCCAAAGGATTGCACAATCAATTAGTAAAGTTTGTGATTAAAAAAGTTTTTGCCTCCCTCCTCTGATATCAAATTACCCACTAATGGATACAGCCATCTCTTTCAGACTTTTCAAAAGAAGAGCAAATGAAAATATGTAATTTTGTTTTAGTGTAAATAGAATGTTTCTGATTATCAAAATCAAGCCATTCCTAACTTCAAGAGTTCATCATCATCATCATCATCAGTTTTGTAAATTTTTCTTGAAACAGGGAGTAAAGATTAGTAATGGGGTTTTGTGACGAACCTTTGCTATATCTGTTTCTAGTAGTTGATAAATGTTTCTTTATTGTTGTTGTGCTTCAGGAACTTCAAGATACTGTTCATGTTTGTGGTCGTATTGCCCCAGAGTTAATATGGGATTATTTAAACCGTATCAAACAGACAGGCTCAAGAGTGAGTAGAAATAACATTTTTTTTCACTTCTTTTACTTCCCCTCTTTCAACCATTCCCCTGCTATCTCTCTTTTGTTCCCTTATTCTTATTTTCACTATTTTACTAGTTTTTGAAAACGTTTTTTCACTTTCTTTTTACAGGATATTTGTGTGTTGCGCTTTCTCCCTGGAACATTTGATGAAAAGAATGCATATGTCATGCTTTATTCATATCTGAATAGCCGGGGCCGTTGTGGAGTGGTTGGCAACAACAGCCGCCACATCAAAGACATGTATATTGTACCTTTGGCATCTCATAGCAAAATACCAGCTGTCCTTTTGCCATTTGATGAACCAGGTAAATTATTACTTACTTTGGCTCTTTAAGCTTGCTTATTTCATATTTGATGTTTTGCAGACACCATGTCTGTTTTGATCTTTGTGGGTGTTTCAGTTTTGTTCAGTCTAAAGCAGTGGTTCCCAAAGTGGGCAGTATTACCCCACTGGGGGCAGTGGAATGAGCCAGGAGAGTGTTGAAGAAAAGTGAGATGATTATGAGGTGGCCAAATGGGGTGATAAATGTAAAAAAAATATTAATAGGTTAATTAAGTTTTATTTGTGAAATACAGTGGTTTTAAATTTGCTGCAGAAAGTGGTCTATATTTGTGGTGGGGAGGGGGAGGGGTCGTTAGGAATGTGGTGTGGGTGCCAAGTGGGGCGGTAGCCTGAAAAAGTTTGGGAACCACTGGTCTAAAGTGTGTTTATTCATGTGCTGAATATTCTGCTGATTTGATATAAATATGAACTTTGTTACTTTCACCTTTCACTGTGGAGCATGCCATTACACATTCTTTATTTTCTCTCCTTGTTTCCTTCTGTGTTCCTTTCTGTGGAAGAGCATAGGCTCGAAATGTTAAAAGACTTGTTCACTTCCTAAGCATTAAACTAATACATCTGTTTGTTGTCTACACTACCTGTCTTAGTCTTTTTTTTTTTTTTTTAATTCTTCCCCTATATATATATATATATATATCATCATCATCATCATCGTTTAACATCCACCTTCCATGCTAGCATGGGTTGGACGATTTGACTGAGGACTGGTGAACCAGATGGCTACACCAGGCTCCAATCTGATTATATATATATATATATACATATATATATACATATATATATATATATATATATATATATATATATATATATATATATATATATATATATATATATATATATATATATATATATATATATATATATACATATATATATATATACATATATATATATATACATATATATATACATATATATATATATATATATATATATATATATATATATAGAGAGAGAGAGAGAGAGAGAGAGAGAGAGAGAGAGAGAGAGAGAGAGAGATAAAGAGAATTTACAAAAAAGCAAAAGACGAAGCCGGGTTTGTAAACAACAAACAGATGTATTAGTTTAACGCTTGGGAAGTGAGAAAGTCTTTTACATTTTGAGCCTGTAAAGATAATTGACCTGATAAAATAATATAAAAAGAGAATTAGTAATAACCAGATTCCATTATCATCATCATTGTTTAATATTTGTTTTCTATGCTGGCAGTTCAAATGCAACACTAATCATTTTGCACTTCATCCATATGAGGTCAGTAGAATAGGTGATAGTCATGTACTAACATATTAACATTGATTCAGTTGACTCTTTCTTTCCTAGAGATATGTGCTAATTAAAGAAATCACCAGTCTTATTTTTTCGTATAAAAACATATAAGCATTGTAAAGCAAAATGCTCTGTTGGCAAGTCAGAACTGTGAACTACTTTCAATTTTGCATTAATGCAGATTCACCTTTATTATGTTGCTAATGTCTTTGGGAAAGTTATCAATATCAAAAGTTTCTATTAACCTGCTTCTTCTTATTTAAAAAGAAACAATCATTAAAAAATTTTTTTTACTCTTTTTTACCCAAATTTTGATTTACTGTCTTTGTTTTATCCTCTCTTCAATAAACTGACATGTTAAAAAATTCTGTTTAGGTCTAGAAGATAACAGACCACACATGTTACTTGGTGTGATAGTCCGGCAGAAAGTATGCAAGCGTCCAGGGGAACAGTTGGCTGCAAGCGCAGGCCAAGCAGTGATGTTATCAGAAGCTGAACTGCAAACTAAACGATTGAAGTATGATCCTACTTTACCTTCAACAACTGTGAATATTCCAAAAATAGAGTCGTCAGCTGCTAGCCAACCTGTTCGGTATGATCCATTTCAACCAGCCACTCTACCAAAATACACTCCAAGTTCTACTCTTCAGGACACACCAGCTGACTTGCAATCTAGTGGTTCAAGTAGCTTGACAAGTGGAAAGGAGACCAAATATTACAATCCAGTACCAGTTAAAGAACAGTTCTACACACCATCTCTTGTTCTAAGTAGCAGTAAAAATGACCGACTGAAGCAACCGTCTCCCAGTCCTGTGGATTCTTCAACATCTGATTCACCTGAAAATGTCAGTTCTTGTATAAATGATCCAATTGTCAAAGCGTATGGCAAATTAAACTCTGATTCTGAACTCAACAGCAGCACTCCAACTGAAGATCTAAGTAAGTGAAAGGATTTCCATTGTTTCATTTATATTTTGGTCTTCTATTTTCACATCTTTATATTTTGGTAATCCTTCCATTTAGAGAAGCATCATTGTCTGTCAAGCTCGGTACTTTGTCTAGGAGACACTTGACAACAGTAGCCTTTTGATCTGCTTCAATCTCTCTGCTGGTATAGATCAGCATATCTCACTGTAAAGTTGCTTTTTCATTCTTTGACACCTTTCCAGGTGTATGGTTAGATTAACTTTTTTCTTTTGCTATTTTGTAATGTTGACATAACTTGCAGTATATGTAACTCCCCGTCTTGGTAGTAGATTCTCTCTTGCGTAAGACTGGGCAGCCAGAGCCAATACAGTTAATTGTTTATTTCTAAATTGCACTTAATCTGCTGTTATTTCATGTGTTTTGCTTCATTACGTGCCCCTTGTGGTTTCTGTTGCTAAGGCTTTGATATTCCACCATCAATAATCCTTCAACTTCATTTGTAAGTCTTGTTCTTCTTAGCTAATTTGCCATTTTTCCTCGCCTATTTCCATACTGTTTAGTTTTTTCAGGTTTTGACCATATAAAAGCTTTTCTAACTATCATTTTCACACAGCATTCTGTAACCCAATTTTTAATTTAGCATTTTTATCATTTGTTGTTTCTCCTTTCTCCTCAAGACTCTTTGCCACTTCAGCTTCTGTTTGGTATTTGTAGCTTCCTTGAAGACAGAAAACAGCCTTTTCTTTTATTTGCATTTTATAGCTATTTGTATTCATGTTCCAATGTTGGAGTCATTGAGGGGTTGTGAGGCCACTACAAAATAATTGATACTGGCGTTCTAACCAAAGAAGCAATGATTTGTATGCTAATAGTAGTAGTGTTATACTGTCTTTTAGTCAAGGCACTTAACATTTTCTGTGTCATTCTACTTGAGAAATAACCCTATAAGTAACAAGTATTTTGCTAGCTCTTTGTACTTGGTTACAGTTCAACAACATACAAAGTATAGACAGCAAAAAACACCAGCAGTATATCTCCTGTTAGATAATCCTGAATTGTGTTAGCTTTTTATTGAGAGTAGTACACTTTTTAGTGTAATTTTAATTTGCAAGGTTATCGGATTAGGTTTTTCTAGGTTTATAAAGACAGCAGCTTAAAAACTGTATTTTAATGTTTTAGCCAAATTTAATATTTAAACTTAGTAATTGAAACAAATCAAAGTTTTAAAATGACTGCATAATGTAAATTATTTATTTTTTTTAATTTACAGGTACCGCACCTTATTCTCCAACACAATATGAACCTACCCAAACTTCATTTCTTGATAGTCATGAGGACAAAATCAGTGGAGGGGTGGGATCGGTTGACCAGGACTCTGATGAACTGGACAATGAAAAACCATATGATCCAGAAGAGTGTGATTTTGATGCGGAAGATGACTCTCCGCCTCCCCCTCCCCCTCCACCACCACCCCTTTCTACAACAGTAGGACTGAATGCACTTAAAAATCAGATCAGCTCTACAGTCTCAACAACAACAGCAACAACTACTGCTGCAAGCACTGTTGAGGATTTATTCAACAAAATCAAGAAATCTACTCTGCCTTCTAGTCTTGCTGCTGCATCTACTAGTGGCCAGCAAAACAAGCCAGAAATGAAGGATCTCCTAGGTGAATTCACACAGAGGATAGCAGACAAAAAGCCAGAAAGCACTGCACCCAAACCAGCTGCTGGTAGTTTACCTACTGCCCTCCAGAATCTCTTCAGCCAAGTATCTCGCAGTACTCTCTCAGCAAACCAGCCCCAAAGCTCTGGGCCAGCCCCTAAAGCAACTAATGCAGCTGCCAATGTATTGCTGCCTATAAAGCTTGCTGCTGGTGGTAATTCAGTTTTGAGTAATTTAGTCACGTCTAGTATGTCTCAGCCATCTGGTACTTATAGTAACAGCAGTAATAGCTCTATGGGTCTGGCTTCTGAGCCAGTGAACACTAACACTGGTGCATTGAACTTGTTGTCTTTGACAACCACATCTTCTATACAGCCAACACCAAGTCCACTTGCTTCTGTAGCAAGCTCTTTACCAAAAGACCAAGCTTTATCGTCACTGGTGCAAAGTTCACCAATTTCAGTTGCTGGTTGGTCAAAGATTGCAGAAACCTTGGCTTCATTAGCTAAGGTTCATAGTGTGAACCTGCCAGCACAAAATCAAGCTGCAGGACTCCATTCTAATAGTACAACTGGCTGTATTACTGCCATCACTCCTACCACTACCACCACTACCATTAATTCTAACACATCTCTGCCTTCTACTCCAACAATTGACACTGCTATTACTACTTCCACAGCTATCCACTCCACTACTACCACTACAGCTACTACCACTAACAATAGTGGATTAACTCAGTCTAGTTTCTCTGCATTTTCACTGGGTGGCAATAGATCAAATCTCTCTGGTAGCCAAAAGACAGTATCTCAGTATGAAAAGTTTGACTCCACAGCATCCCATTTAACTAACATTGAAAAGAAGCCAGAAAATGCAGCCTCTAAAACATCCGAAACTAATAAGGGGTCAAGTGTTCGAATAGCTTTCTCCACAGGGCCAAAACACCCTTTAATTCCTCATGCTGTTTTTAAGGAAGATGAAAAACCAAAAGTGACAGCACTAATGTCAGAACCTAAAATTCCAGGGCTTGGTTTAGATGAAGAAGAGGAAATAGTGACAGTTTCAAACCAAGCTCTGAAAGATAATGCCTTTCTCAGTCGTGCTAAGTTTGAGACTTTGACAACCTTAGGTAAAACAGATACTTTCTTGCCCAGTGGTGTGAAAACAGATTCTTTCCCATCTCGTGGTCTTAATCCAGATTCCTTCATAAACAACTGGAAAGGGGTAGAGAACAGCAATGAATCTGTAAATGTGTCTGGTAAGTCTGAAAATGATGAGAAAGTTCAGCTAGAACCTTCAAAAGCAGCTGAAATATTGTTAGATTCTACGAAAATTCAATCATCTGAAAGTCTTGTAGATAATCAGAAAAATGAGACACCTCAGTATGAGGTTTCGAATGTTGTAAAAAGCAAGTTTGAAAATAACAAAGAATCAATAAAGAACCGTTCATTTGAAGGACATCAAGAACCACCTGCTCGATCTAGAGAAAGTCATCATGATTCTAAGAGTCGACCAAGTAGTGACTCATCGAAAGATAGTCGCAGACAATCTGATAGTGACCGTAAAAGAAGTCATTACTCTGATAGCGGTTCCTCCAAAAGCAGCAGCAGTCGCTATTCTGAACGTAGCGAACGTCATGGATACTCGAGGCATTCCAGAAGTAGAGACTATTCTGACAAACGTGATAGAGACTACCGAAAGGACTATAGTAACACTGAGTCACGAAATCGAGATCGTGATTATGATCGAGACCGTGACAGGGACAGGGACAGAGACTATGAACATAGTTCTTCTAGATCTCGTGACAGATCTCGGGATCGCAAGGACTACAGGAGGTCATCTAGTTCTAAAGGGGATGAACGCTCCTCATCTAAAAAGAGTTCTGAAAAGGGAGATAAATTTGTGTCTACTGCTAGTGAAGAGAGTAATCGATATGGTGATGTAGATGAGAGGAAGAAAATGTATTCAACAACACCGGCTTACCCAGAAGCAGGCAGTAGGTTCTCTGCTGATAAAAAAGATATGGCATCATTCCACAGTGGTGCTAAACAGTTCAAAGATGCTGATGGTAAGAGTGAAGGCAAAGATTATAAAGCTATTTCTTTCATGAGCCAAGATCAAGATCTCCGTAAAGGCCTATCTGGAGTGCCAAACACTTCTATACCAGCTGTTGCACAACCTATTCCAACATTAACATCTAATATTCATGAAGAGTTTCCTCGAGATGTAGACCACCGCAAACATAGCCTGTCTTGGCAGGGTGCCTATGAGCCTAACAACAAAGATACTACTGAAGAATCAAATGCTTCTTTTTGGAGCAGTCACGGTGATGTTGATTACCGTACACAAACCAGTTCTGTTATTGCAGCCTCTAGAACTGCTGCTCACCCTCCTGTATTACCATCTGGTAATCTAGCAGGGTGGGGGAGTCATCCAGTGCCTGGACAGCCTACAGCCAGTGCACCTTCCAATTTTCAGCCCATTTCCACTGTTCTCCATCAACGGTCAGTAAATGCCAAACCAGGTAATCTCATGGAAACTGGCAATCAAGCTGACCAAGATATGAGGAAACAGTCACGACCAGGTATACCCCCCAAAATAGATGTCATTCTTCCACGACCTACAGCAAAAGACTTTTTTGGCAGTGTGGAATCTGAAAGCAGTGATTCAGTTACTCAGCCCCCATCACTTTTCGAAGTAGATTCCTCAATTCATTCCAGAACTTCAGCTCCTTTTAAATCTCATGGAAATTCTAATGAATCTCTAGGTTCATTGCACCCAGTAATGAGTAAGTGGAGTACCACCCAAGAGAAACTAGTGCCACCTGGATTAGCTTCTCCATTAGATGTGGATGACCGCCCAAATGCTTATCGGACGGCTAACACAGCAGTATCACCAGCCGGCCAAGGTTTGCCAGGTGACTCCTTAAGTTCATCCCAATTGCTTAAAGTGCCCCCTGTAGATTCATCACACACCCAAGAAGCTGTGTTTTACACAACTGCTGCAACTAGTCATTCTGAACTTACTCCCAACAGCAGTGGTGGCACTACTATGTCAGCTGCACCTCAAGAAACCCGTCCACTCATGTCAGTAGCGAATTCCTCTTCTGTGATCGATCCAGACTCGTTATCATCAGTTGGTAAGGGGCAGATACCTCTCCCATATTGCACACCCAATCCTACTTCATCTCATCAAGGATATGCTCCACCACCTCCACCCCCTCCTCCTCCTCCCCCTCAGCACATGCAGCCTGCTGTTGAAATTTCGTCAGACAGGCTGCAACAAAGTGCTCAGTGGGAGGGCTGTACATCTACCTCAAGTATAGCTTTGTCTGAGCACTCTGCACCACCACCACCACCTCAACAACAACAACCCCCATCACAACCACAAGCTAAACTCCAGCAACATATCACCGGTAGGACTGAACATGAGGTCAGTAACAGTAGCCTGCTGAAGTCCCACCACCAACTACAGCAGACTTGGTCTCAAGTAGATTCTTCCAAGCAACCACAACTACCACCACCGCCGCCACCACCACCACCACCACATCAGCAACCCTTAGTTGTCTCTGTTGGTCAGTATTATGAACATGCAAGTTATAGTGATGTCTCACCAGTTACAGTAGCATCAAACATTTCATTTTCATCCACACCACCACCACCACCACCTCCGCTGTCTTCATCGTCTTCATCAACGCCGTCATCTACCACCACAGTGGCCAGCGGCGGGACCCCTGGCTCCTTGCCACCACCCCCACCCCCACCACCATCCCAGACACCCACCATTCCACCAGTTGGTCAGTCATCAGTGAGACCTGGCCTGGGTGGGCAGTACACTCAACTGCGAGAGCGGGGTGGAGGGTATGGTGGGGAAAGTGCTGTCTCTGGCGGATCACCATCACAACCACCTCCGCCACCCTCATCACTGCATCGAGGCTCTCGGTTCCTCAACCCACCACCTCCTCCACCACCGATGCAGTCAGCACCTTCTCAGCCCCAGCCATTACAGCCACCTATTCCTGGCAGCGGCGGAAGCAGCAGCAGCAGTAGTAGTAGCCCTTATAATATGCCCCCCCGGACAGACTTTCCAACAGGACAACTGCCAGGGCAGCGAGGTTTTGCAGGTGGTCCCAGACAAGGTTTCCAACCGCCAAGAACTAATTTCAATGCTGGCCCACATGGCAGCGTTGGTGGAAATGGTGGCAGCAACAACAACAATAACAATAATAGCAGTGTCCCTAGGGATGAGCAAGGAAGTGGAAGTGGGCAGTATTCACACCATCGAGGGGTTAGCCGTTTTAACTGAAAAGGTCGGTATATGACAATGAAAATTACATTACCCACTTAAAGAATGGATTATGATTAATTTTATTATTATCATTATTATTATCATTATTATTATTATTATTATTATTATTATTATTACTATTATTATTATTATTATTATTTTTACTACTACTATTACAACAACTATTATTTTTATTTGGGAGTGCCAATAACTGAATACAATAAACTCATATAAAAAATTTTTTCCCCAATTACTACTAATATTTTTTTTTTCCCGTTTCACTCACCTTCAATTTGTCACCTCTCTCTCTCTATCTTTCTCTCGCTATCTCTCTCTCTTCATCACAGCAGTCATATATACATTTGTACTTGTATATATGTTGCAGAATTGATACTTGAAAACTTCAGAAAGTGAGAAAGACAAAAAAAAAAGATTTGAGACACCTCCTCACTTTGCCAACATCCAAACCTTGAAAAAAAAGAAAGAAAAAAAAAAAGCTTAAAAAAGAATGAAAATATGAAGCCAAACAAAACAACAAAACATACACACACACATAAATTGGAAAAAAAAAAAAAGAAAAAAAAATCAACACAAAACTAGTATTATTCATAAATAGGACAAACTTAGAAAGATAAAATGATAAAGAGTAAAAAGAAAAAAAAAAAGCCTTGAAAATTTTTTTTATAAGACAAAAATAATTCTTTCATTTTGTTCTTTTTAAATTTGGAAAAAGTGAAAAAAAAAAAAAAATAATATCATGTATACTTTCTTTATTTTTTTTGTCCTCCAATTTGGTTTTTTTTTTTTTTTCACTCTCAACAAACTATTTTTTATATTAGGGAGAAGAAAGTTGAAGAATTTTAGTGGAAATGAAAACAACTAATAAAACAATTGGAATTTAGCCGATGATCTTGAAGAAGAGGAAATGGGAAGTGAAAAAAGAAAATATGAATCAATAATAAAAGACTGTTTTTAGAAATTACCACTATTTGTGGCATTTGGAATAGAGAGGTTTCCTAGCAGCTCACTATTTTGCAGAGAAAGGGAAGCCGGCTAAGGCTTCATTAAATGAAGAAAAAGAGAAGGTTACTTAAAGGCTGTGTGTGCAAGTTTGTGTATGTATAGAAAAAAATATATATATGTATCTTATGTGTGCATGTATATATGTATATATAATATATATGTGAGTGGGTGTATATATATATGTATATATAAAATCATCGTTTTAATGTCTACTATTCCATGCTTGCATGGGTCAGATAGCATTTTTTGAGATAGCCAGATTTTCTACAGCCAGATCTTCACCTGTTTCCAAACAAGGTAATGTTTCTTTTATGCATGAGCAGCTCAGTGGTCAGACATGTTTTCACAGAAGATTACAAACAAAACCCGCTATTTCTATGACCATGATGCTTGTTTATGATGAACTCTTGATGCCAAGGCAAGGAGACACAATAATGCTTACACACACACAGTAGGCTTCCCTTCAGCTTCCTATCAAATTTACTTGCAAGGCTTTGGTCAGCCTCGGGCAATAATAGATGCTTGACCAAGGTGTGACATAGTGGGACTGACTCACCAAACTACATGGTTGTATAGTAAATATCTTGACCACACAAGCTATTTCTGTGCCATGACACACACACACACACACACACACACACACACACACATACATATATATCGCATGTATGGTTGTATGTATGTATATATATATATGTATATGTATATATGTGTAAAAATATGTGACACTTATTTTATATATATATATATATATATATATATATATATGTATATATGTGTAAAAATATGTGACACTTATTTTATATATATATATATATATATATATATATATATATATATATATATGTATATATGTGTAAAAATATGTGACACTTATTCAGTAGCCATGATAAAACTCCGAGTTTTGGATGCTGGGGTGGGAACCCACACCGCCATCTCTTCAGTTATCCAGCCATTGAAAATTCCTGTGAAAATGACTGTTAAACAAAGAGAAATGACTGTGTGGTTGACTGTTATTAAGACAAAAAGAGCTATAGACCGCTGAGTAAGGGGAGGGAGTAAAGGTAAGGGAGTAGAAAAGTCTATAGTGTTCGCATAAGTGCACCAACCCATACATTCGCCTATATATATCTATATATATATATATATATATATATATATACTCAAAACCTCCCTCGCTTAAAATACAGACATTCTCACCTACATACTCGCCAAAAACTATATATGTATATGTTGGCACTCCGTCGCTTACGACGTCGAGCGTTCCAGTTGATCCGATCAACGGAACAGCATGCTCGTGAAATTAACGTGCAAGTGGCTGAGCACTCCACAGACACGTGTACCCTTAACGTAGTTCTTGGAGATATTCAGCGTGACACAGTGTGACAAGGCCACCATCCCCTGCCGGAGCCTCGTGGAGCTTTAGGTGTTTTCGCTCAATAAACACTCACAACGCTCGGTCTGGGAATCGAAACCGCGATCCTATGACCGCGAGTCCGCTGCCCTAACCAACCACTGGGCCATTGCGCCTCCACTATATTTATATACATATATAGTTTATGGCGAGTATGCGGGTGAGAATGTGTGAGTTTCAAGCGAGGGGGTGGTTTTCAGTATATATATATATATAGAGAGAGAGGCAAATGTACGGATTGGTGTGCTTACGCGAACACTATAGACTTTTTTACTCCCTCCCCTTACTCAGCAGTCTATAGCTCTTTTGTCTTAATAACAGTCAACTACACAGTCATTTCCCTTTGTTTAATGGTCATTTTTCACAGGAATTTTCAATGGCCGAATAACTGAAGAGGTGGCAGCATGGGTTTCCATCCTGGCATCCGCAACTCGGAGTTTTATCATAGCTACCGAATAAGTGTCACATATTTTTACAGATGAATTCCTCTATTTACATAATATCGAGGTCTCTTTCTTTTTTTTGTTGTCCTTTCTATCTATCTATCTATCTATATATATATATATATATATATGATTGTATATTATGGTGCACACACACACATTTAAAAATAATTTTAAAGAATTTTTCTTTTCTGTTGCTTTGTATAAAAGTCTTATTTTTCTCTTAATTTTTAAAAAGCAGAAATCACTCAATTCATACAGAAAATGTTAAAAAAAAAACAAAACAAATTCATTACTGTGAATTTTACTTTTATTTCAGAAATCTATTTAGCTTGGGGTTTTTATATATTTATAGTAGAATTTTAGAGAATTAACCACTTAATAAGCAAAGGAAGATGTGTTACTTTTCAATGTTGATAGTGCTGATGAGTAAAGTAGAGGGCCATTGGTGTGGTTTCATTTTATTTTTCACACTTCATTATTATACTTTTGCTAGTTGAGTAAGTTCTATAATAACTCTGCTTGTTTGCATTTGGTGTATATATGATGAACTGTGTTAATATGAGGTGAGTTTTAGGAAACTGAGGAATGGTGTAATATGTCCAATTACCACTCACACGAAGAAATATATTTACACTCAGCTCACACTTCAACAACGTATGTATCAATTACTTTTATGCATTTATGAACACACACACACACACAAATCCCAGCTTCTCTGCACACTAGCTCAATATTCTGAAGATTTTATTCAAAACATTGTCTGCACTGTAAATGCTGATTTTATTGCATAGCAGCATGTATATGCGTGAGCCTCTGTGTGTGTGTGTATGTAAACCCCATCTACACACTATGTTGTTCTGTGGTGGGCCACCTGAATGCCTCATTGCCACTGTCTCTTCATAGCTCCTACAGATCATTTCTCACCATCTCTTTCTAAATGTGAGTAGCCGTGCAGCTCGTCAGCAAGAAGCTGCTCTGACCCCCAACCCCTTCTACCTTCTCTCACACTTTAACCCCTCATCTCCTAGCATAAAGCCGATCCCTCCCTCATTCGGGGGTTTGTGGTCTTGTGAGCTGCATGGCGCCTTCAATAGTGCTGATAACACGAAAAATGCACACAGTTCACCTGGTATAGTGGTTGGTATTAGGAAATGCATCAAGCTATAAAAACCGTGCCAAAACCAACATTGGAACACAATACAGTCCTCAGACCCATCGGATCCTGTCAAACCGTCCAAACCCTGTCATCATGGAATAGGAACGTTCAATGATGATAATGATGCCGGAATGGTTGATGCATCGAGAAACATGAATTAAAGAATTTCTGTTTTTTTTACATCCAGAGTTCAAATCACACCGATGTCAACTTTGCCTTCCATCCTTTGGGATCGATAAAATGAAGTACCAGTCAAATAATGAAGTCGATTACACCGATTTACTCCTCCTCTAAATATTGCTGACCTTTTGCCTAAAATACAAGTCATGTATATATGTACCTGTGTGCTTGTCATATATATATACATACATACATACATATATATATATATATATATATATATATATATATATATATATATATATAATTACAATATGTGTGTGTGTTGACGTCATAAGAATTTATAAGCATCAAGAGAACGTGAAATAATTATTTTTGGGAACTGTATCTCGAAGCACTTAAAGCTGTAAATAATAGCGTGTTCGGCAGGCAGCCTTCAATTTTTGGGATCTTTGTGATTTGATGAGCAACACTTGTTTTCTTAACGAAACACTTTCAAACTTGGGACACTGGTAGAATGTGTCATACAAAACAACTTTTTCTCTTAGCCTTCTTAACAAAAAAATGTACATCGTAAGTTATTTCATGTTAAAGTTGTCGTATTTCTGTAATTTCAACCAATCACTGACGTCTATTCAGCTGAATACAGTCAGTGCTGGCCGGTCATAAAAATGTTATTCCCTGTGACATATTTCATCCGGTTTAATCGTAATTTATACGCATATATTGTTTATATAATAAATTACGCTGTGCGTATCTGTGTGTGTATATTTTTCCCATAACCTCACTCATAACCCTAACCCTAAACTAGAGTTTGATTTGAAGAAGATTTGGCTGCTATTTCTAGGAAATGAAGCACTTGGTGGAGGTGCATTAATAATTCTGGTAGCTCCAATAACAAGTGCAGGCAATATTCAAGTATTTTGATGGCTTTTTCCCCTTTGTTTACGAACAGTCTAGTTAATCGGAAATGTCAGAACTAACGGGGATTAATACCATATACACCGTTACAGCACTTACTGTTTTCAACTGAATAGACGTCAGTGATTAGTTGAAATTATCGAAATAAGACCATTTTTAACGTGAAGTAACTTCGAATACAAAATTTATTATCTGTTCTATACCACAAAATATACAAGTATACGAAGTTTGAAAGTGTTTCGGTACCAAAAACACTACATAAAAAATGTTGCCCGTCAAATCACAAGGGTCCAATTTTTTTTATCCGAAGGGTTTTTTAAAACCCAATATTTACCTGCTATTTATTGCTATATGTGCTTCAAGATCCACTGTTCCAGCAAAGAATTATTCAATCCATCCGTCTTCTCCACCCATTATTCCTGGGAGGGTCGTAGGGGTAGAGTTCCCAGGCACCGCCACCATGGGTTTCTATCAGAAGTAACCGTCATTAGACTTTCCACCTGGGTTCTCAAACATTACCAGCTGAAGTCATGGATGTTATCCACCCATCTTGTTCTTGGTCTATCCTTAGGTCTCCTGCCGGTCGACACAGCTTGAAGAACCCGTCTTGCAATTCTTCCCGAAACATTATTGTCGCATACCTGTCGTACTGGATCTTTGACCTCTCAATGCACATAAGTAGAGGCTCGACCGAGAGAGCCTCCTTGATTTTCGAGCCATGTACCCTGTCGAGTAACGCTTAGTATCGCTATGCGATACTTTTGGCACTCCGTCGCCTACGACGTCGAGGGTTCCAGTTGATCCGATCAACGGAACAGCCTGCTCGTGAAATTAACGTGCAAGTGGTTGAGCATTCCACAGACACGTGTACCCTTAACGTAGTTCTCTAGGATATTCAGCGTGACACAGTGTGACAAGGCTGACCCTTTGAATTACAAGCACAACAGAAAAATTTCAGTCGAACGAATTGACTCCAGCACTTATTTTTTGTAAAGCCTGGTACTTATGTTACCAGAGTCTTTTGCCGAACCGCTAAGTTACGAGTACGTAAACACCAACACCGGCTGTCAAGCGGTGGTTGGGGACACAAACATACACAAAGGATCAATTTCCGACGGTGTTCTTTCAGTTTCTGTCTGCCAATCCGCTCACAAGGCTTTGGTCAACTTGAGGCAATATTGAAGACACTTGCCCAAGGTGCCACGCAGTCAGGAGGCAAACTTCCTACCAAACAGCTACGCCTGCACCTGTTCTCTGTAATTTAGAAAATGAAATATTTTAAACGGAAAATTAAGTAAGGAAAAAAATTTTTCTGATTTATCTTTTACATGTTTCCATCATTGGTTTGAGGTCATGCCGAGGTCCCGCCTTCAATAGTTTTGGTCGAATGGACCCCCCCCCCCCCACCAGTACTTACGAATTTGGTGCTTATCCTACTGGTCCCTTGCTGGACCCTTAGATTACGGGAACGCAAACCAACACCGATTTCTAAGCGATGTGTGCACTGTTTACCCATACACGCACGATGGGTTTTCTACAGTTTCCCAAATCCACTCACTGTAGCAGACGACACTTTCTCAAGATGTCGCGCAGCGAGACTGAACCCGAAACCATGCAATTGCAAAGCGAGCATCTTAACCACACAGCCACGGTCGCTTAATTTTTTTAAAAAAATCATTTTATATAGTTTTATTGTTTTTACAAATACTGATAAAAGAATGGTTTAAGAATGATCGATATTTGAAAGAAAAAGACAAATTACCTTAAACATTCAGCATTGTGAAAGAAGAGGAAATGCTGACTCTTGTTGAGTAAGAGCAATCAGGAAGTAAGGACTAAACTGTTCCATAAATATTACAAATTTCTGTTGTTTTTTTTTAACTGGGAGACGAGATACAAAGTAAAATATAACAACTTCGGAATACTGTCGTTGACAGCAAATACTCATGGTTTTATTTTTATTTATTTTATTTTATTTATGTCAGTCATGAAGAATTTTAGTCGAGCGGATCGACCCCTGTGCTTATATTTTAAGGCTGGTATCTATTTCTATAGGTCTCTTTTGCCGAATCGTTAAGTTACTGGGGCATAAACACACCAACACCAGTTGCCAAGCGGTGGTGAGGGGGACACACGCACGCATACATACATATATACGATGGGCTTCTTTCAGTTTCCGTCTACCAAGACCACTCATAAGGCTTTGGTCAGCCCGAGGCAATATTGAAGACACTTGCTCAAGCTGCCACGCAGTGGGACTGAACCTTGAACCATGTGGTTGGGAAGCTAACTTGTTACCACATTCATGCCTGCGCCTATTTATTTAGTTATTTGAAAGAAGATAAACTAGAATCCAAAGAAAATAAACTCGCGAAGGTCTAGGACAACCCAAAACAGTTAATAAAATCCGTTAAATAAGACTAGATTGACATTGGCGGGATTTGAACTCAAAGCACAGACAACAAATACTGCGGAGTGTTTTGTCTAATGCGCCAACGCAATCGTCATCGTCGCAGCAGCACTTGCATCGCTAGGGGACTTATCTTTGGTTTTGCTGAAAACAATTTAGCTGTTTTTTGGAGCATACCACGCATCGTTGAAATTTAGATTGGGGAAAATGTAAAAAGTTTCGATATTTCTCAATAATAGTATTATCATTTCATCTTGGTAAACAATAGAAAGAGCCAGAGTTACTTCTATCGTATATTATATACATTTGTGATCACGGTCATAACAATTTCGTTAAAAGCAGTTACTGCCCTTGTCATAAGCAAAAACTAGATCGTATCATGAGAACCTTCTAGCTAAATTGCTCAAACTGCTGATCCGCTTATCTTTATTAGTAACATTTTCTATAAGAACATATGTCAACGGGGGATCACTCCAGCTTATATTTCATTAATTCGAGGGTTTTTCTAAGGAGTCGATAATTGCGCTCTTTTAAATAGCACCGAAAACTTATTGAAATAGACATCACATATGTGCTTTCTATTACAGAAATTTTAATATTTTATTTTAATGCTTGATCCACGAAACCCGGTATTTTCTCATGCCAACCACATGATTATAATATAGTTAAAACTATATCTTGATGGTGAGGATTCCTTTTTAGAAACAAAACATATTTCAGTTTTTTGACATCTGCTGACCTTCCACGATCACAACTATTCTCTCCACTTTAAACTGGGCGAGTAAACGAAGGGTTTTTCGTGTTCTCTTGATCTGCTAGGAATAAAAACAAAATTCATCCAAACTACGCCCTACCGTAGATAATGTCCTAACTATACAAAAAGTACGTAAGTGTCACGACCAGAACATCTTCGATCATAGTCCTGCTCACCTAGGGTTAAACAACATTACAGTTCACACATCCGGGGTGGTGCAAATGCTGCACAAATATTTCGGTTTAATTAAATTCATATGCTAATGCTTCACTCATCAACATATTCCAACAAAACCATCGTTTCGTTATCTCTGTCCTTTCTACGATTATAAAAGTTGTTTCTGGTCTCCGCTTTTCACCTCTTCCTGTATTAGGTCACGAAAACTCATAATTAAATGCCTTGCCTAAATCTTTAGCGCACTCCAAGAATCTTTAACTTAGGCTGTTTGCCTCTGGATATGATCACATCCCAACCGTACAATGTCTCTTTTTAAATCGGATATGATTTAAGGGGAATTTAGTTGCTATTTCTTGCAAGTCCAGCGACTTCATAGATGGTCTCTCGTTGACCCCTTCCTCCCAACCCTCTTTTCTTTTTTAACACGCACCTGTCTCTATTTCACTTGTCACACGCACCTACATCTATATCACTTTTCAGAGAGTATATTCGGTGCTGCTTTGCTTCGAATTAACGACCTTTTATCGTTAATAAATCTCGATGGTTCGTTAACATAGTATAGTTCTTTGGAACTTGGATTTTATTTCCTCCATAGCCAGATGGTTCTATGTAATATAGTTACTTAGTGGTCAGCTAAATTAAGGCGAGCAGAGTAGTTTCCCTTTGAGAAGGGGCACAACACAACACAACACATTACAACCTTTTAAATCTTTGCTTGAACCGTTATACCAAGTTAGTATAGATTTTTAAGGCACAAGACCAGAAACTTTCGGTAATTCTTTTCTTTTATTGGTTTCGATCATCGGGCTGTGGCCATAACTCAGCATCGCTTTCAAGGGTTTAATTGTATATATCGACCTCCAGGAATTACTGAACTGCTAAACCTGGATCAAACCCAGAACCACATGGTTGCGAAGCGTACTTCTTACACATGCACACTGGTACTGGACTTGGTACATTTGACCAGGAAAGAATCGAAGCAAAGACGATCTCATTGGGATTCGAGCCCAGATAAAGACTCGTATCTAAATGCAGCAACGCATATGTCCGCTGCTCTACCAAGTGCTAACCCACCACTCCATCCATATTTCAAGCAGTATGTATTCCGAACCACATGTCCTTAACTATTCAAAACACTAGAATATGATTGCTATTTCTAACAAGTGTCGTGATCATATAGACGAGTGGTTCTCAACCATTTTTTTAATCAATGAACCCTTGTTTGCCATTTTATTGTAGTGGGCTCGCATAACCATTCGGTGTCTAAAAACTAATTTTATAGATAATTCTTTAAAAATTCCTATTTTTTTTTCATATATTCACTTGTATAGGTTGAACTATGTAAAATGTTAGAGAAAGAAACCTAACCGTTTCTTGCAATAAATACATCTATAGCCCTTAAAATAATATTGTCGGCCCAATTTACTGTTTTGCTAGCGTAGAACTCACAAAATCTTATATGGACCCCGGCTGAGAACTTCTGGCATTGACGCTTCCTTGACTCGTTAAGTGCTACAGCTATACAACAGTCGATCCTATTAGCTCCATCGTTGTGTGTACCGATGAAGCTTTCTCTCAACTTCACTATTCTCTAAGATTCGGTTTTTTCGCCCACACTCTTCCTCCTATTCGTCAATAACTTACTTGCTGTCACCCACAACATTCACTCTTATGCAGATGATATCTTAACTCCCCTAAGCTTTCACATCCTGGTGTCACCCAGATGCAACTTATATAGCTCATTTCAAATCTGCACTGGCTCCATGAAGTATTCCTCGATAGGGTCACACCAGTGTTGTCTTCTTCAGCAACATGCATCGTTACCACTACACATGAAGAAAAAAATGTCATACTCTCCACTAAAAATGATCAAGTTTATATAATACTTGTATGTAACCAGTTCCTATATACAAGTATTGCTTCGTTAAATTCCCTTTGAGAATTATTCGGTCTTAGGAGACACATGACATGTGATCTTCTTCTAGCGCATCACCAGTCCACCTACTGGCCTCCTGTATATATACTCGTATATATCTTTATATAAATATATACGCAGTAGTGTAACTGGTGGTGGGGCGGTCCACTCTGGGCGACGGTTTTAGTGGGGCAGTACTTTTGTGTCTGTTATGTAAACCAGTTTAGAAGTAAGTGTTCATTTATATATCAATACAGTTATGTATGTGTGTACGTACTCTGCGCAACAGAGACTGGTTATCATAATGAAAACAGAAAATGCTTTCAGTAACTACTAACTACTCAAAAGTTCGGGTGGAGTCCACAAAAAAGTACTTTTACATCTAGGTCGGTAGTGCTGCTGCTGCACACAGACATCTAGACTATGTTAAAAAAAGAATACGCGACTGACTGGCATGAAGTCACTCGCCATCACACTCCAACTTCTGGTTCGTAGATACACTAATTCATCACTCTACATTTTCTACTTCTGTTATCGTGGCCATGCTTTCCACAGTTGGCTAAACTCGTGCCCTGTTCACCCAGGGTCTCCCCGAGTAGTCTCCCTTTTCTTGAATGATATATTGTATGCAAGCTTGATCCCGCACTAAACACTACACCCATTCCTTCATCCTAAAGAATTGGTCGATTAGAATTCGATTCATATCCATTTTACTTTTGCGTTTGCTGTCAACTTGCAGCTGTTTACAAAGGAACGTTAGCTTTGCCAATCTTGTTTTCAGAAGGATGTGGAGCTTATCGGCACAAACCCTACCTTTGGAGTGAAACTACAAACAAAAATCGTTTAAACAAATGTCTGGCTTTATATAAAAATTTATTTTTCATTACATATAGGTGAAGGCATAGGCATGACTGTGGTAAGAAGTTTACTCTCCAACCACATATGCGTGGCATCTTGAGAAAGTGTTTTCTACTATAGCCGACCAAAGCCTTGTGACTGGGTTTAGTAGATGGAAACTGAAAGAAGCTCGTCGTACACACACACACACACACACACACACACACACACACACACACACACACACACACACACACACACACACACACACACACACACACACACACACACACACACACACACACACACATCAGCTTAGTGGTTAGGGTATTCGGCACACGATTGTAAGATCGTGAGTTCCTTTTCCCGGCGACGCGTGGTGTCCTTGAGCAAGACACTTTATTTCACGTTGCTCCAGTTCACCTAGCTGGCAAAAACGAGTAGTACCAGTTATTTTAGAGGGCTAGCCTTATCACATTCTGTGTCATGCTGAATCTTCCTGAGAACTATGTTAAGGGCACACGTGTCTGGAGTGTTCAGTCACGTGTACATTAACTTCACAAGCAGTCTGTTCCGTTGATCGGATCAACCGGAACCCTCGTCGTCGTAACCGACGGAGTGCCAGTTATATATATATATATATATTATAATGGAATAATTACTATGAAGCATTGTGTAGAATATATTGTATAAAGATCGTGGGTAAGGCCAAAACAATGCGAAGTAAATGCAAAGTAAATCACAAGAAAACAAATATGTGAATTAATGTAGACTTACCTTGTATTCAATATTTCGGGGTTATGACTCCCATTTTCAAGAAATTGACGACAAGGTAAGTCTACATTAATTCACATATTTGTTTTCTTGGGATTTACCTTGCATTTGCTTCGCATTGTTTTGGCCTTAGCCACGATCTTTGTCCCCTTGAGAACCCGTTTTGATTTGTTTAAGTTCCTGTAACGTAGCAGTTCGGCGAAAATAGCCGATAAAGTACCAGGCTTTTAAAAAAGCACTGGAGTCGGCTATAATCATTCAAGGCGGATCCTAGCAAGGTCGCAGTCCAATGACTGAAGCATGTCAAAAGACAAAAAAGAGAATCTGAGATTAACAGTAAAAAAAAAAAAAAAAAAAAAATGGAAGCCGTTACGTTTTCCCATCTTCAAACTACATCAACCACAGTTTCGGGCTGTGAATATTTGAACGGTCAAAAAGAGATAAGTTTGTTTGTTTCCCCCCCCCCATTGGACTCGACAAAGGAAATAATATAATTTGAACTGATCACCAGCCAAGATCTAACTTTATAACGCATTCTGTTTTTATGAATGTATTTTCAGAAATAATCTTGAAAGAACCTGTCTAATTGTCCCCACCACAGTTGATTGTACTAATTAATCTCCCTTAACTGTGCTGTTTCCTCACATTACTCTCATACTTGTCCCCTTCAATACATTAAGAATTATAGTTGTTATGGTAGTGTATTTCAAACAAAAAAAATCTGCAAATGATTAACAAGGAAGGCTATGTGGTCACTTTAACTGCTAGAAATAGTTGCCAGATCTTCAACAATGCTTACAAAGGACACATTAGATAATATAGTCTGGTGCACACATTATCTGAAAAAAAAAAGATGGGATGGTCACGGCTAGAATTCTTTTGAACATATGTCTACGCAATCATTCCAAACTCGGGAGTAAACTATAACATCAAACATTTCCTACAATTTCCGAATTTTACTTGTCTAGCATTCTTATGTGTTGCGTTTTCAGGCTTTTGAGAATGAGGAAAGTTGATGAGTTCCAAGTTCTCTTGTGACTCAATATATGTCGAAGTTGACTCTGTTAACCTTCGCCTCTTTCATAGGCACTCACATAAGCAATGCGGGTGTATGCTCGGAGTTGTACTTCTCTTGGTCAAGCTGCTTTCCAAAGCTGCCGAGCCTAGACTGCCAGTTATATCGCCGGTCTGGCTGTGGACACATTAGTGTCATCTCTTAGAAATATACTTTAACAAAAACTAAACGATGTGTTATTCCCAGTGACATTAAGTACCTCGGAGACTAACTCGGGATTTCTAACTCACCATACCGATGATAGGTAGTCGTTGGCTTTATGTCAGGTTTCTCCCTCATTTTAACAAGTACCGTTTTTGCTCTGCTGGGTTTCTAGCAATGCTCTTAAGCAAGCAAACCTAGTGCCGTTAGTTGCCGACGACCCAACTACATAATAGGCTGTATCTGACTATATATTACCAACGGCATTTGTGAGGAACCTGACAAATGCCCTAGATGTATGTAGCATATGTAGTCCTAATTATCCCTAAAAAGGGGAATGATCATGGTTGGAAAGCTGATGGTAATGAGTCTGCTCTCGATTAGGGCTGATTTGAAGCTAAATAACTACACCAACAACAGTGCCAACACAAACACCACCAACAACAGTATTGAGCATCACCAACAAGAACAACAACACCAAAAATAAATCCAACAAAAATAACACTAACAACATCACCCCATTCAGCTGGCTGTCAATAGATTATCATCATCATCAACATCCGGTTGTGCTTATTGCTCGGATTGCCGTGACTTGTTTTGTCCAGTCTGTCCGCCATTGCACATGATAGGTCTCCTCATGTGTGCTCGGAGTTCTCGCATAGCTGCTTTATGTAGATTCAATATGGTCGACCAATATTTGCGTACCTATGCTTCGATTCCCAGAGAAGAACGGCGCTGATGATCTCATCCTTTTCTCTCCAGTAATGTCCAGCGAACCTTGATCTTCTTTCTCCGATGACGTGATATTGGTGGTAAATTACCATAGAAAAGTTCTTTCGTAGGGTGTTGTCTCCAGATGTCATGAGCAGCTCAAAGCATTCTTGTATAAGTCCCGTCAATTTTCTTTTCAAGACATTTTGTTAGCGTTCATGTTGTACATCCATATAACAGAACTGAAAGAAATTACGTTTCAAATTTAATGGAAGCTTAGATTTCCAGACCATTGATAATCTATTTAAAGTTGCCCAGACGTTGCCAATTCGGACATGAACATCGCTTGTGGACAGATCTTCCTTTGCCATTTTACTTGTAAGGTATGTGAATTCAACATATTTCAAGGATTTTCCAGATGTGGTTGTACATCATATATTCTGCCTTGACGTAGAAACAAACACCTTTAGCAGGACTTTCAAGGCTGTACAAAAAGAGACTCTGCATCACAAACTTCATCAGCTAGTAGCGTCATATTTAGAAAATGTCTGCTTTTGGCTGATTGACGAGTGAACCCTTTGTTTTTCATCTCATCTACAGACGTGCATAGAATATAATCTAGACATATAATGAATAGGTAGGGTACCAAGGTGTCTCCTTGGAGGACACCAGCCACTATGTCTGGAGAAAGAACTATAGATTGAGTATTTTTATACAACATTATGATGGCATTGACAGTTTTCTTTGGGATACCGTATGCAAGAAGTATTTCTTCCATCTTCCCTTTGTGTATCGAGCCAAAGGCCCCAGAAAAATCAATAATAGGACTGATTTCAGGTTCCTCCCACGAACTTCTTCAATAACTCCTTGGACTGTAAGAATCTGGACGAATGTTGGTCTATTTCATCAAAAGCCATTCTGGTTCTCCCTCATGACTTTTTCAATCTCCGATCGGATAGGATTGAGTAGCATGGCATTGTAAACTTTGGCAGCTATGGCATTGAGGATAATTCCTCTAGGTTTTTGCTGACACCGAGATCTCCCTTCTTTGGAAACGGGAGGATGCAGCTTATACTCCATTTCTCTATACGCTTTTGATGGTACATAGCGTTTTTATATGTTTATATGCGTGCTCCAATTGATCTCAAGTGTTATACTGGCGTGAGTACATCTCTTGGTATACCAGACAGGTCGAGGGTCAGGGTCCAGATCAAAATAATCACTCTAGAGGAGTAAAACTTCACTGATGAAAAACGCCCGAGCCAGGGTCACGGTGAAACCATGGGAAGCAGTGTGATGGATTTGTTAATTTCAGCGGACGAGCTGTTATCTGCCAACGGTGAAACACACAAGGAGCCGGGCGGAAGAACTTGCAATGTCAACGGCAAGGGTCACAGTCCAGTAAGACAACTATTGCAACATCTATAGGTGGGATGTCCGTAGATGGAATGTTCAGCTAAAGAATGATAAGCATGACCCTTTCTCATATTAGACATAAATGGCTACGATATGTAGAATTGTATAAATATTCTAGTCGTACATAGATTCCAAAGGTTATTAGTCATATATAGGTATCATAACTGTATAAGTACAATGTTATAGAATGTAATAACAGACTGGATTCTGATTGAGCGCAAAAGAAACAGAAGCTGATGACGAACAAACTGGCAAATTGGAGATCGAGCAGCTAAAGCCTAAAATTAGTTAGAGATAAAAGAAAAGAGCTTTACTCAGCAATGGGAGAATAATTACTGATTTGAGTGGTTGGCTTTGCTCTTATGCCACATGAATGGATGAAGGTTCACTTCTTATATTTATTTTGAATGGTTTGACACTTAGCACCAAGTTTTGTACTGGTTACAAAATATCATCCGAAATCCCTAGTAAGGCATCCTAGAGATTTCGGTATTCATCGGCTCCTTCAACAAAGTTCTGAATTTAGATATTTTGCCATTGATTATAGGTCGAAGATGGTAGGGGGGAAGAACGAATTTGTCATGGCCTTATAAGTCGTTGTCACATTAGCGTGTTGTATATTTGAGGTTTTGTTTACAGCAACATGGGCTGTGTTGATTTAAACAATTTTAACGATTCAGAACCGTTTCCACGTTGTAATCCCGTTAAGTCTGTTTATTAGCGCTTAAGTCTAGTTCCAGGTGTTTGCTTTTCTACCGGCGTGGAGCTTGCTTCGCAATCATATAGTTTCTGGTTCAGTGCCACTGCGTGGCACCTTGGGCAAGTGTCTTCTACTATAGCCCCGGACCGATCAAAGTTTTGTGAGTGGATTTGGTAGGCAGAAACTGAAAGAAGCCCGTCGTATATATGGTCGGACCGGCCAAAGCAAAACAAACAACCTTGTATGTGTATGTATGTATGTATGTATGTATGTATGTATGTATGTATGTATGTACGTATGTATATATATATATATATATATATATATATATATATATATATATATATATATATATGAATAAATAACAACAGATGAATTATGTGTCAATTCACTACAACCGTTTCCAACGTATTTTTAATTGATTAATGGAGACGCTACATCATTAGAAAAAAAACTGTTTTCATCAGGTGAATACATGAAGCACAACATTCAAAAACATTAAAAATTCAACGGGATGTGCATCTTCATGATTCTATGGCCCTTGCTGGTCATTCATTTATTGTTCACCTCTTTCGGAACCTGCTCCTTGCGTAGATCCGAAGTATATTATGGACCGTACATGAAATGCAATGTGCGTTTCTTGAATAGCCTCAGGGTTATTGATGTACTCATTCGGGTACAGTTAATCGTATACATAACCTGAATATCTTTCTACCCATACTGTGGTACCCGCATATATATTCATGTATTTTTGTTGTGTACATATTTTACTTTTCGACCCAACCCGGTGCCTTACCATTTAAGTGCCTGATTTACTTGAATCCTGGTCTATTATCTGTCTGTCTGTCTGTCTCTCTCTCTCTCTTTCTCTCTCTCCCCCTCTCTCTCCCTCCCCCTCTCTTTCTCTCTCTCTCTCTCTCTCTCTCTACATTCCATGTTGCTATCTATGCTGCTATTTCTCAAAAGTTGCCAAAGGCATTTCATCCGATGTTCTGTAGCGACAGAGCTATGCGGTATCGCTTAGCAGGCATCTCCGATCATCAGTCAGTGAATACTTTTTCGAGGAGATCTTTCCCACCTTCTATAATATTATCTGCCTTATGTATACTCACTTGATCTATCCGTGTAGTTTGACATTAAAAAATGTCGTCGATGAAATATGATGTAGCTCTGAAAGGCTGTTTGATGCCTTTGCATCTTGTTTCATTTCACTGTTTGCATCACTATTGATATGGAAATTTCGAGTGGTTGGTAGTTATCTGGATTTAATAGTAAGCGTCGAATCGAATCGAGTCGTCTTACTGTAAACACATCGTGGATCACTGAATTATTGTATGCAAAGAACTCTGAGGACTATATGTTTTTTATCCGGATTTATTCTCCTTGGTTACACGTTCCTTGTTATACACAGGTTATATTCCTATCCAAACCTATAACATTCATCATTATATTTTATATTTTCTGAGATTATAGTAACCACGTCAAAGCTTTTCTTTGTGCCATTATTAGTTTTGACACTTAATTTCAAGTCTTCCATAAAGAACTTTTGCATTAGGCAGTGTTTCTGTCTTTCCCTAAGCCACACATATATTCTTCAGATTTTCAAGGTATTAAAAGGATAAGCGACTCTTTTCAAATATATATGGCTTTATAGAGAGTTTGTCCCCGTGAAATATATTGCCCCCGCTACTTTATTCTGTCAGAGATAAACAATCACCTCCTGTATTTCTCTTCAGGATGGTGGCCTAGGACAAGTCAAATTGTCTATGGCCGTGATTTAGGAAAATTTAGCAGGTATAAGGTGCGACAGGGGAACAGAATCGGTTGCTTTCTTGTAAATAGGTCAGATTCTAACCAAATTCCTAGTATACCGTCTCACGTCTGACGTTATAAATTTATTAATTACCAGCCGTTCATCACGTCTCCCAACTTATTTTTTCGCATTTGCTGGCTCCATTGTGATGGATTAGTGTTAGAGTGTTTACATTTATTTATATGCGAGAGTAATTATAACCACTTAAATTTCAGTATTCATTTGTATGCGCGTGTGAGTGTGCGTTCTGCGCACGCGCACACACTGTGTTAGAATGCTTTAGTCATCAAGTTAGAAGAATAAATATCATGAAAGACAATTGCTACCTTAAAAGTATTTAAAGATCCCGATATTTTGGAATAAGAAATATAACTTTTACGTAGATCTAGTAGAGAAAGAGAGTGATCAAACGAGGGAGACCGAGCGAGAGAGAGAGAGAGAGAGAGAGAGAGAGAGAGAGAGAGAGAGAGAGAGAGAGAGTAAATGACCATCTAGATTGGCACCTTGGCCTTGTGTGGCTTTGTTGGCATCATAGCTGAATGGCCAAGATGTCAACATCCATTCCGATAGAGAATGAATGAGAAAGATTTTTCCCCAATACCGTTCTGTCCCCATCAAATCTTCAGGAGAAGATACTAGAAGACACAAACAAAAAGACAATTATTTATAAAATTTTAAACTCAAAAACAAAAAAAGAACAGAAAAAGCAAGCACGGAAAAGATCGAGAAATGCTTGAGATCTGTATGGCCATATAAAGATTATGTAACTTGGTGGCATAAATTTGCCCATGTGCAAGTTATTTTTCAAAGTGAAGAGTTAGCGAAACGATTCTCAACGCTAACTCTTAAGACAGAAGAGTTAACAATGATACCGAGTTACCTTGGTCAGAGGGTAACAAGGGTTATCATAAAAAATATTCCTCCCACGGTAGACACACTATGGATAACATCAGCCGTATGTGTCGATATGGAGGAAGTTGACATATTACAAATTGATGTTTCTGAAAAGCAACAGTGGATGGGTAAAAAAATGGAGATCCTCCTCCATATTACCCAGGAGTCACTAAATAAAATATTCACCTACATAAAGTTACCATCAACGCAAAGGCTGTATGTAGTGGTGGAAGGCAGACGACCACGCTGTTACATATGTGGCAGTGAAACTCACTTCCAAAAGGATTGCAATTCTGCCGCGAAACAACAGCAACAACAACAACAACAGCCACGGGAAAACCAAAAACCCAAAACACCAGCATTATTACCCACACCACCGTATGCACAACTAATCAAGCAGCTATATGCGAAAACGAAAGAACGGCAACAACGAACAAACCAACCCAACCAAACAACACCACCACCCGAGCCAAAAACAGAAACAACACCACCACCAACAACTAAAGACAGACCAACACCAACACCAAGAACAACAACCAAGAAGACAACCACCGAGAACGAAAATAACAAGCAACCAGCACCAACAAAAACAGCAACACAACCACTCACACAAAGACACACAGACGCTCACAATTTGCCCCTACCCCCTTCCGATTCCTCAGAACCTTCGTCGGAAGACGAAAGTAATGAGGAATGGCAAATAGCCCAGAAAGGAAGGAGGAAGAGGAGCAAGAAAAGAAAAGCAAACACAAACAAAGCAGGGACATACACAACTCCCGAAAACACTCCAGACACAAACACAAGCACACACAACAACAACACAAGCAACAAAATCCCAAAAGCAAGCACGCACACAATGCTCACTGCCATCAACACAAAAAACTCAGAGTTGATGGAATACATCAACACAAAAACAAACATAACAAACGAAGACATAAAAACCAGCAACCACCCGTACACAACACCGCCAGAACACATCAAAATATTACACATAACACCAACCCTGCACCACACACTAAAATCTATTTTCCCCAAGGCAGTTGGCAAATGCCAAAAATACCTGGCGAAAAAACTATACAGCGATCTCCTCGAAGAAAACCCCAAGGAGGAGGCACAAAAACTCTCGAACGGTAAGTGACTCTCTTTAAAACCTTAACACTCACATCAAGATTATGCTCAAGATTGGTTGTGTAAATGCGCGTGACTTGGGGTCCCCTTGGAAACAAGGGTACCTCCTAAACGACATAAAGTCACACAAACTAGAAATCATAGCCATAAGCGAGACCAGACTCCATGATCCGCGGGCCCTAACGTCCATGTTTGGCAGACAGTTTAACATTTATTTTTCTCCCTGTCTGCTGAGAATGGGCGGTAGTGGCACGGCGGTACTCTTTCGCAAGAGTCTGGATCTCGAAGTAAAGACAGTATTCATAGATTGGTTGTTCTGGATGTCGATGGCAGCGATGGGTGTGCTTTTCGACTCATATCATTATACGCACCACCTTTAACAGGTAGGCCGGATTTCTTTCGACGTCTAGAAGTATTCCTAGGAACGTCTCGTCCTTTACTTTTAGTGGGGGATTGGAATGCTACCTTGGACACGCATCTAGACTATGTGGGCAGAGATAGGAATAGACGGGGATGCAAATGCCTCAAAGACCTGCTCAGACGCTTTCAACTGTCTGACAGGTACCGACTCGATTACCCGAATGCGCCAATATGGACATGGACAAACCGCATCGGGTCGTCGAGATCGTATCTAGATAGAGTACTGTGTAGGAGAGTAGATAGAGATAGCATAGGGTGTCCACAATTTCACATAGTCAGCTACACGGATCAAAAACTTGTGACGTGTACGCTAGACTTAGATAAGACACATAGGCAGGGCCCCGGTTGCTGGAAACTAAACGCGTCTTTCCCGTCGAGACAGGTTTTCAGAGACCGGATTAGCACGTTAGTAAAGAGGGCTTTGACGGGAGCCATCATCAATAACAAATCGTGGTTTGCCCTCAAGAGAGCAATAAAAGCAGAAGCGGTTAGGTATAGCAAAGCACTAGCCATATACAGAAACAGAGTAGAGGGTGAGCTAGTTAAGAAGCTAGAAGAGGCAATTAGAAGTGGCATCGCATCCGACGTTTTGGCAGCGAGGTTGGCCCTAGACCAACACTTCAACGCCAAACACGAAGGGGGGTTGTCAGGGCTAGGATGCGTGTTCTAAGAAACGAAGGTGTTGGAGCCGCGCGAGAGGCCCGGGTGGCGGAGGCGCAACAGGGCAACAAAGCCACCATTCGGTCTCTGGTGGACGAACAGGGGCGCGAACTGCTCGAGCCAAGCAAAATGTGTGAGGCCTTTCAGCTGCACTTTGCTCGACTGTTTGGGACGAGTGGCGAGTGAGAACGCAGGGTGGACTTCAGTGCCTACTTGCACAGCATACCACGACTCTCGGCAAGAGAGGCGGAGTGCTGCGAAGGTGCCATCACGGCGGCGGAAGTGAGGGACGCGATGGCGGGATGCTCGAGGGACAAATCTCCGGGTTTGGATGGTCTGCCCTACGAGCTTTCCAACTGTATGCCAGATTTGTTTGGAGACGTCTTGGTGGCGATGTACTGCAACTGGCAGCAAAACGGGAGCATTCCCGGTTTTGTGAGCCGAGGAGCGGTAACGCTGCTGAAGAAAGATCCAAACAAGGGGAACGTCATAGATTACTTTAGGCCCATCACTCTGCTCAATGCAGACCTGAAAATTTTGGCCAAGGTGTTAGCCAAGCGGTTGGCGCTTGTCATCGAGAAACTGATCGGCAAGGCGCAAACGTGCGCCGTGCCGGGCAGGAGCATCCATGACAACCTCCATCTGATGCGCTACATCATAGAGCGGGTAGTTAAGGAACCTGGCTTGGGTGGGGCCCTGATCAATTTAGATCAATCGAAAGCTTTCGATAGGGTAGACCATCAATACTTGGAGGCTGTCCTCATAGCGGCCGGCTTCGGTCCCATTTTCCGTGGCTGGATGGCTGCCCTGTACAGAGGCATCCGTTCGGTAGTTCGCGTCAATGGGCATCTATCAAGACCCTTCGACATTGCACGTTCGGTTCGTCAGGGATGCCCCCTCTCGTTGCTTCTGTACGTGTTGACTCTCGAGCCACTACTGCGGAAGCTGGCGACGCTGAGAGGCATCCCGCGAGAGTTGGGATGCGGGACGAGCGTGTCGGCATACGCGGACGACGTCACCGTCATAGTGTCTAGCCAAAAGCACATCGAGCTTGTCGGCGAGACACTGAGAGACTACGAAGCGGTAACGGGAGCGAAAATCAACCGGGATAAGTCAGTGGGCTTGCGGCTCGGCACCTGGAGAAGCAAGCCCATGCTGTCAAGCAGCGCCTCCGTCGTGGGACGTTGGACTGACGGTCCGGTCAAGTTGCTCGGGGTCTGGTTTGGTCCAGACCTCCAAACGGAGAAGAACTGGGACGAGATAACGAGAAGGGTGGCCACTCTAGCCCGGCAATGTGCCGAGAGGAAGCTTTCCCTAAAAGGTCGGGCGGAGGTGGCGAACACGTACATCGCGTCCGTCATCTACTACCGCCTAACCGTCGTTCCTTGTCCCGACCCTACCATCACCAAGCTGGAGCGCATCCTCTTCCGCTTCTTGTGGAAAGGAAGTGTTCCGATGGTTAGGCGATCCGTTTGCTGCCAACACCCGTTAAAAGGAGGACTGGGCATGCCGTGGTTGATGATGCGCAGACACGCGCTGAGACTGCGACATCTCCGGCTCTACGTAGACAACGGTGAACAGGTGTGGTCGCCGTTTGTGTGGCGCGCTTTCCCGCAGCTCGTCTCCATG
>NC_142930.1:22700079-22710079 GCF_046866305.1 Octopus bimaculoides | reverse complement strand
TGTGTGACAAGGCCGACCCTTTGAAATACAGGTACAACAGAAACAGGAAGAGTGAAAGTTGTGGTGAAAGAGTACAGCAGGGTTCGCAACCATCCCCTGCCGGAGCCTCGTGGAGCTTTCAGGGGTCTTCGCTCAATAAACACTCATAACACACGGTCTGGGAATCGAAAACGCAATTCCACGACCGCGAATCCGCTGCCCTAACCACTGGGCCATTGCGTCTCCACGTGTGCATATAAGATGCGTGTATATATATGTATGTTTTCCTGAATACGGCTTCATTATATTACATATAATCAGATGATGTACTCATTTCCTGCAGCTAGGTGAACCGAGACCTAAGTTGGCGTCTTCAATAAGGTGACCTGTAAGTTGACATATCAACAATAATACATCTATCGACTTTTGGAAGGGAAGCTTATAGTCATTTGAATCGATCCTGTGTACAATAATAAGTTTTTAAAAACAAATTTTTAAAAAGGCCTATATTACAACTCTTAACGTTTTATAACCAGGAGAATTCACCATGAACTCCTAATTTACATGCACACAAAGCAACTAGAGTGCCTTTAGTTACTCGCTAGACTAGCAAGAAATAGCTACAATTTGCCTAAAAAGAAGGATACATTAGGTAACACAGTGCTGGGTGCTCTATACAAAAAAAAACTGGATGACCGTGACTAGATTAGACAATTTAAACTGCTTATATGTGGTATATCGAAGCGGATGCCAGGCGAGTTTTTGAGACATAAGATGTGTAAATGCCAGAATATTAAGAAAACTTCAGTGTTTGTAATAACTTATATCAGTGCATATGTATTCGCTCACAGTAAAGTATATTGCGTGCAACCATATTTAAAACAATTTTATATTTAATGGTTTTTGATTTAGGCACAAAGCCAGCAATTTTGTAGGAGGAGAGGATTAGCCAATACCATCGATTCCAGTACTTGACTGGTACTTTGCTTTATCGACCGACCCCGTAAGGATGAAAGACAAAATTGATATCGGCAGGATAATATTTTCTGGTTACGATTGTATGAGATTCAAAATATACAGGGATCTTACCCGAGTTTTCTACAGGTGTGTACTTATGAAAGAGAGTGTAAAACTACATTTCAATTTCAAACAGACATTTAATAAGAAAAAAATAACTCGAACACAATACTAGATACCAATGAAAGTGATGTTTATTGGATTATTTAATGAGAATATGTTTTGGTATGTTTTTTTTTCCAAAAATTTTCTAATCAGAGACAATGACAGCTCCCATTGTAGTCCTCAAATTAATAGGACCTGATTAACTCACATATAAAAAAATTAAAAATAACATGTAAAATAAAATTTAAGAACATCACACACACACACACACACACACACACACACACACGCATATATATATATATATATATATATATATATATATATATATATATATATATATACATGCAAAGAATACTTGATACAGTCACAATATATGAAGAAACATTTTCTTAAAGGTTAACTGCTTAAAACGACACAAACCTTTTGGGATGAAGTTTTCGAATCGTGTGTAGGCGTTTTCGTTGTTCAATCTTTCAAACACGCGTGTTTGATTATATATATATATATATATATATATATATATATATGACAAGTGCAGAATATAAGGATTATTTCTTAAGCATGTTTATTATTCTTATATATTTAACTTGATTACTTATTCTATATTATATTTCCACGTTCTTCCCCCATATAAAAAAAAAAAAAATTCGGATATAGGCATAAGTTTATCTTGCTTTTGGGAAAGCAAATATTTGATTATATAGAGTTCAGTACTTGACAAGTACTTCTTTAAACGATTCTACAAAGTCGGTTTCTGCGAGAATGATCACAGAACATAAATACACGAAACTATATACTAATAATGTTTTTTTCTGATTTTGATGCAAGGACAGCAGTTTTGAGAAAAGGAGCAAGAGGATTGCATCGACCCCAGCACCTGATGGCACTTTATTTTATTGAACCAGAAATGACGAAAGGCAAAGTTGAGCTCGCCGAGATTTGAGGTCAGAATGAAAAAGCGGGAAGAAATGCCGCTAAGCATTTTATCGAACTCGCTTACGATCCTGCCAACTCACGGTCTCAGATAATAATAATAAGGAATAAGGTCTGGAATTTATGAGGAAGGAGCTAGTCGACTACTTTGATCCACAGTGCTAGACTTGTACTTGTTTTATCGGCTTCGAAAGGATGAAAGGTAAAGTCGACCTCGGCGAAATTTGAACTCAAAACGAAGTCGGATGAAATGCCACTAGGCTAACAGTTCTGCTAGCTCGCCGTCTCACTAATGATAATAATAATGATAATAATAATGATAATAATAATAATAATAATAATAATAATAATAATAATTAGTATAAAAATCCGTCGATTTTCGAAATTGTTCCGTTTTCAGTGGGTTCTCAAAAAATGTGCTTTCTGAGGAACAAGATTAAAGTCCACAAATTTCTCGCGAAGAAATATGCCTACTGAAGGAATGGATTAACATCAGTATATGAATGGTGCAATATTTATGATTGTTGACTTTGGGAGCATGAAAGAGGAAAATAAAACCCTGGAAAGATTTGAATTCAAAACGTAAAGGGATGTAACTGAAAATCGAAGTATTTTTGTCGCGCATTGTATCGATTTTTTTTACCACTCACCGCTTTCATAACGATATACAATCATCTACATATTCTAATATGAAACAAAACATAATTTAACATAAACAATAACACTATTAGATACAACAATAACAAATTGAGAAAAATGACTTATTTTCGTGCAAATGAAGTAGAAGTAGTCTACATGTTGACTATTACTTGTTAAGAAAACCTGCCTTGATCTCCCGCTATACACACAAACAAGATCACCTGGTTGGTTTAATAACTGCAGTTTTTGACGAGGGTCTTGTAGTTGCACAACTTAAGTTGCCTGTCGAATAGTGTGTTTGTCGGGCATTTCAACAGGAATGCTTTTGCATTCATGCAAAGCACATACAGCCTGCAGTCGCGAGGTACATAGTAAATTCCATCTAGACGATAGCTGCAGTCAACTGGTAAAAGTAGAAAGAGAATAAATCACAGTATTTAGTTACTTACATCAGAGAATTGTTATTTAATACAAGATCCGTAATGATCGAGCCAATCTATACTCAGAGGTGTCCCAGCCAGCCAGACAACATACCAGCAACCATCCTGTCTTTTGTTCAAACTACGAACCGAAGACTTTATCCTGTGTCATATATTTTTAAAAAGGTATCATTTGAAAGATATATGGATGATATTTCTAACAGGTCAAGTGACCATGTCAGGGTTTCCTCCAGTGATATATCTATCTTCAGTATTTTTGTTCGGCTCGGTATGGTCCGCGGCCCGGTGGTTAGAGATCCCTGCTGTATATTGGTTTCAAATTTTGGTACAGCAATTTCGGGAGAGGAAGCAAGTCGAAAGGATGAAAGGTAAAGTTGACCTCGGCGGGATTTGAACACTGAACGTAAAGACGGACGAAATGCTTGCCTGCCGTATATGATGATTCAGTGATTACGTTTGTCTTATAAAAAAGTTCACTCATTATGGATATACAAAAATTAATAATATACAGTATAAAATAATATCCTAGCATATATATGTGTGTGTATAATATACTTACAGGTGTTGGACGGCGGGAAAAGAGTAACAGGGTTTGCAGTAGTGACAGGGCCCAGTGTCGGTCGTACAGTTGGAGTCCATTGCCATGGTTTGAGAATCTCGTCGATCTTCATGATCAAAGGGTATCTGCCAGAGCCGCACGCGTTGTTAAAGTCATCCATCTCGACTGACCATATAAAGGCACCACCCAGGTTGTTGTTGACAATATAATTGGCCTAAAATTGATTGTGTTAGTTAAAAAAGAAAAGGTAAGGGACCCAAATAATGAATTTCTGTTTCCAGGAAGTACAAAAGTTTAGGAGATGTTATAATATTTTTGTTTATATAATTTTATACAATGTTTGTAATGGATTTCGAAGTAAATTTTAATCGAATAACGTTTTAATTCGAAAATATTTACGCAAAAAATATTTTCAAAAATATAAAGTCTGAAAATATTATTTCTATTTTGTATAGTTATTTATCGATTTCTGGTATATAATGTCAGAAATCGAGAAGGCTATATAGTCGACTCGAGTACTTGATAGATATTTGTTTTATCAACCTTGAAATGATCAAAGTCAAAACCAAACTCGGTGAAGACTGAACTCAAAACCTAAAGAAACATAATTAAATACTATAAGATATTTTGTCTGGTGTTCAACCATTTTTGTCCTTTATTGAAATATTGATTTCTTGCAGAAACCAATACATTTTGAGGAGGAAGGATTTTATGGACGTTTTTATCGATCTTAGTAATTGATTTTAAGATTTGGCTCCAGGCTGGCAATTTCGGAGCAAGAGGTAACTTGATTACATCAATCTCAGTAATCAACTGGTACTTATTTTATCGACCCCAAAAGGATGAAAGACATAGTTGACCTCTGCAGAATTTCAACTCAGAACGTAAAGACGGACGAAATGCCGCTAAGCATTTTGTCCGGAGTGCTAACGATTCTGCAAGCGTATTGCCTTATCAATCTTAGTAATTGACGAATAGATTTTTATTGATCCTATAGAAATAGAATGCAGCCAACTCGATTTTGAACTTGGGATATAAGGAATTGCAGCTGAATAAAGATTTCTAGCGTCGGCGCACGGTTAGAAATAATGAAGTTGGCATAATCGATTAAGTTGATCCACAGGACTTGATTGGTATCTATTTTATTTTATCGATACCGGAAGTATAAAAGGTAAAGTCGAAAGTTGACGTCGGCGAGATTTGAACTCAAAACACAAAGTATGCAATTTGCTTTGTGTTTCCCGCTTTGCCACCCCACTATTATTAGCAAGGGAATAGTAAAACCTATTGCCTCCGTGAGTAATAGCAGGAAATTTTACATCGGTACAACAATTATTTTACTTATTTTAAAATTTCATGTAGATTATGAGGTAATGACTTGAATAGTAATTTTTAAAATGAAAATATTTATGAGATTAAAATAAAGTTAAATAAAACATTCATAATTTGTATATTCGCAATAAATATGTTGTCAAGAACCATACTACTGTTTAACTATCAATTAAATACAGATGTAATGTATTGATCAGTTCCTTATAAGTTAGCATAACCAAGCAAGCAACAATGAGTTTTATTAGTATTGATATTAACTTACCTTGTATGTAATGCTTTCAATATCATCATAACCAACCCACTGGTCCCCACCATAGGAATAGGGTACTTTCATATCATTCAACCAGATTCGGCGCCACGGATTCGATCCCTTCTGGTAGGTACATACCTGTGAAGAATAGATTATCGATTTTGTACTTAGGCGTAATGACAAATGTTGAAAGGGAAAATAAATGAAGTCAGTTTCATTAACTGCGATATATATTTGTGGACGCAGACCTGACTGTGTCCTTAACAAGTTAGCTTAGCAATCATGTAATTCCGGCTTCAATCTCACTGCATAGCACATTAGGCTAGTTTCTTCTTCAATAATCGCGAGTCGATCCAAGCCTTGTGAGTGAAATTGAGTTGACCCATATTATGTGGAAGCCAATGGAATGGACTGTACACGATAATCATAGTTTCTTCTCCTCCCCCGATTCTTGGAGGTCCTGTCCACGCCATATGCGCTGATTTCGTCCTTTGACTGAGCCACTTCTATACCCTAAAATACTGATGATTGGTTTTCGAAATTACATAAACGAGGAAATCGAACCTGGCGGCATTTGAACCAAAAACCTAGATGATCAACGCTAAATATTGTAAAGCGCTTATATAAAATGAAATAAAATAAAACAATAATGTCAGGGAATGTACCTTGTAGACGTAATGTCTACTGATACACTTAAGAAAGCTGTCAGACGGCGATTGCTGTACACGAATGTAAATATTGATGTCTAATATAGAGACAAGGCCACATATTTGTAGGAGACGGAGCATTTGATTATAACGATTCCAGTACAGACTGTTATTTCATTTTATTGACCTTAGAAAAATGACAGTTGACTTCGGTGACGTTTGATCTCAGAACAAATACACCGAGGCATTTTGTCCAACGACTTATCGATTCTGCCAGTCCATCGTCTTCACATATATAGTTTCTGATTTAGTTACACGGCTAGCAATTTTGAGGGGAAAGGTTTCAGTCAATATCATCGACTCAAGTACTTGATTGATATTTTATCTTATCGATCTCGGTGAGGCAAAAAACAAAGTTGGCCTCGGCGGGATTGGAACTCAAAATGTAAAGAGTCGGAACAAATATCGCAAAGCATTTTTACGATGCTCTAACGATTCTATTAAATCATCACCTTATTGACTTCACACACACACATATACTAACGTGTGTTATCGGGTAGAGTTAACCAATCAATATGATATACATGGAGAGACAGTAAAATGGCAGAATCGTTAGCATGTCGGGGAGATGCTTAGCGGCATTTCGTCCGTCTTTCTGAGTTCAAATTCCGCCAGGGTCGACTTTGCTTTTCATCCTTTCCAGGTCAATAAAATAAGTATCAGCTGAACATTGGGGTCAATGTTATCGATTTAGCTTCCCACTCAAAAACTACTGGCCTTGTGCTAAAACTTGAAACCAATATGATATATGTGGAGAGTTCACTACAATTGAAACTATGGGGATTCGCTTCTCAGTAGCCAAAAGTAAATAATTTCGGTAGTGATTCTGTCACAGTTTAAGCAGTGGTTCTGCGCACTGAACCAGGAGGAAACCTTTATGTAGTTGGTTGACAAACAAGTAATAGTAATTAAATCTTTTTCAAATCACATCTTACTGTCTGATAAAAGGAAAAGAGACGTTGGATAATCTATAGTGGTTGGAAGGCGGCGAGCTGACAGTCGTTAGTACGCCGTCGTTAGTGCTTTGTTTGAGTTTGTGAGTTGGAAGTGTATACACTCCTTGTGAGTACCGTTTTTGTTTAACTGTTGTTTATTTTATTTCTTTATTGCCCGTTACCTGTTGAACTTGTTACCGTTTTTTAATTTTCTTCCCCATTTATGGGTGAAGTTGTTGATAATATGGAAAGCACACCAATGCAAGTGAGCAGTTATGCTGCAGTGACTGGCAAAAGCCTGTCAGTGGAGGGACTGCAAGTCAAAGAAATTAAATTGAAGGAGGAAAACTTCAAAAAAATACAATGATTTATTAAAAAAAGGAGGGAGATAGGCTGACGTCCCCCAAAGAAGTAACAGAAAGAACAGAGAAAGTAACAATTGTGTACAGAACATTAAAATTGCAACAAAAATGGTGGAAGGCGGTCGAGGAGTGCCTCTGAGATATTGAGAACGTAGTGACGTACTACACCAGAAGAGGAAATTCGGCAAATATGCTTGAAACGCACCTAACCAGTCTGTGGGATTCATGCATTTCGGAGTGACTATCACCTCTTCAGCTACAGAGACCGGAAAGGCAGACGCTACGAACTGACACGAGAGACAGGATCCTCTTATGATATTCCCGTCATCGCTCAATGACTGGTTGCGCTATTCAGAGACCTCTCGTGTCAATTCGCAGCGTCTGCTTTTCCAGTCTCTGTGACTGAAGAGGAGATAGCCACTTCAAAATGCATGAATCCCCTTAAACTGGTTAGTTGCAGCTGGCTCGGTGTATTTGTACCTATTTGTCTACAGAGAGAAATTTTTCCCATGACCAAATACAGTGAATGACTTCCTTACGGGTTCGAATATGCTCCAAACATATTGTTTAACCCCAGGTCACTTTCGATCCAAGTGAATACTGAGTAAAAGCCTTCCAGTCACGATTTTTTTGAGTATGCGAGGTTATGTCCTTTTCATATTCAAGACGTTGCATGTCTTTTGAAGGAGTTTTGAGTGTTGTCTCTAACTATTAAGCGATCACTTAGAGGTTCCTCCGTTGGCTCGTTGACATTTGATTTATCATATGAGTGTAGCTTAGCGGTCCTGATATGCTGCTTTTATTTCATTGTCATGTCTGTTTTCATCTGCCGCAACTCAGTTAAGCCTGCTCCATTATCAAATTACCGGACAATTCTGCTCCATCACTCTAACGTTGTCGAAACTATTCCATCGTCATTCGATCGTGTTCAGTACTCTTACCATATTTTATTGCTTTTCTAATGTTCATTCGCTTCTCGAAATCATTGAATAGAATTTTAATAACTTTCTATTTGCTTCTACACACACACACACACACACGCACGCACACACGCACGCACGCACGCGCACGCACGCACGCGCACGCACGCACGCGCACGCACGCACACACACACGCACGCACGCGCACGCACACACACACACACGCACACACACACACACACACACACACACACATCGTCATTTTGTATATCACTGGTTGTAAATGTATAACTAGTCAGAATGTCACTTTCGGTTTTGCGCCGACTATTGCATTTGGCAATACTGACAAATCTTCAAACATGGTGGCCGTAAGTGCATAGCCTCTTTGAAGCTGGGTGGATGTATACACAAACCCATGTTGACTCGATACTGGTAAAAAGTACCGGAACCAAACAGTGAAAAATTAATCCATTTTTCAGGAGGGAAAGAACAGTTACTTCCCATGAATTGATGTTAGCCTTGTTGAACTGTATCAGTTGTGTGTGTGTGTGTGTGTGTGCGTGTGTGTTGATGTATGTCATTCTCCAATCCAAAAATGGGAACGACTATGTTGCCAAAACGAATTTTTGCTCACGAGGATAGCATCGGAATATTTCGCTTTCGCAGATCAAAAAAGTAGTGGAATCGTGTGAACTTTTAGAATGATTCACTCTTCAGCCAAGAAAAGTCTGCAATGTTTGCTTCCATTCAGATATGGTTCAATTCGATTCTACAAATTCCAATTGATTTTGTATAGCGCTGTTTCCTCTTTTAATCGCTATATACCAGGAAGAGGTTATCACTTTTCACTGTGATTCATTCTTTTTACCAATACCGAGCCAAGCAGTGTCTTTATGTCTCCAGCATAAAAAAAGGTTACGCGTTTTCAGCTACAGTATCTGAAGATTCATCAGTATTGTGTGATAGTCGGCGTGAAACTGACGGAAATATTCTGAACAGTAATACACTACTGGACGAAACCAAAATATAACCGCTCTATTTTTCATATTCAGTATGCTTTTTCTAACTTATGGACGACTAACAGATATATACGTATCTGTGTATCATGTGTACATGTATGTGTGTTTATGTATGTGTGCCTGTATGTGTTTAAATAGTGATATTAGTGGATGTAGTTCGTATTGTGATATATGTACGTATATAAAACATATACATATAAGAACGAGTGTGTATGACCTTTAAACTTTATGAAGATTTTTGAAATTTCCATATAATCAATATTTTATATCTTTGAGGAGGGGAAAAAAGAAGACATCGAAAGAAAGGCAGATGAATGATACTGATAGCCATGATGATGATGATGATGAATGTATATCGTATTAAGACATTAATAATACTAGTGGTAATAACACTACTTCTAATGCTATCGAAGAAGTTAAACCATCTGCAGTTTAAATTAGCATCTATTATCAGCTATCTGTAACTGTTATGTGTGTTTCAGGACATGCTGTCTACAATGTCACTTCCTGCTGGTGTTGTATTGGTTTTTGTTATCGTTGTAGTTGTTGCTATTGCAGTGAAAGTTGTGTTTGTCACTGATGGTCATTTGGAAAAAAAATAAATTATTTCAGTTTGGTGTTGAGGAAAAGAGCCGATCACTGACGTCAATTTCAACCTCTAAGGCTGGTTAAAATCGACATGGTTAACATTTGTGAGTCAACAGCTGCAGGAAATAGAATCCCAGGGAGTCGATGTTCTTAGAAGGAAGGACTGGGTGTAGGAGATATATGGGAGAATCTGGGGGATACAACATGGACGT
>NC_142930.1:22677579-22697579 GCF_046866305.1 Octopus bimaculoides | reverse complement strand
TCATGAAATTGCGAGTTCTATTGCTACTACATAGCATCTTGGACGAACGTGTGAGTGAGATTATGGAGACGCGAATTATTACAGGACCCTGTCGTATGTGATGCACTGGTAACTCAAAAGGTACATACACCGGAAGTTAATAAACAGGTAATTCAGTTGATTGAAAACCAACAGAGAAACATCCATCAATGTATGTATGTATGTGTAGGTATATATAAAAATAAAAGAATTACTCATTTTTGCTAGCTGAGTAGACTAGAGCAACGAGAAATGAAGTGTTTTCCTCAAGAACGTAACTCATCGTCCGGTCCAGAAATCGAAACCACAATCTTGCAATTATGAACACAACACCTTTACTAAGCTATGCACCTCCACATACATAAGTATATGAATGTGATGTGTATATATGTGTATATATATATGTGTGTGTATTTACACACACACATGCCCTAGGCATGACTTTGCATCCGGTACTGGAGTCCCTGTGCGGGAGTTTTCGTGTTTTGGGGAATGTGGAATCACCTCTTAGCCACTGGTATTATAGCTGGTTGCACTGCAACGCTTTATCCACTTAAAACAAATTCACGAACAGGAACTTGTAGGACTCTTGGAACATTTGAGTTGCTTAGACTTACGCGGTTACGAGGTGATACATATATCTATTTATTACTGGTGAAGGCCGGTTTATAGGGTTATCCTAGGTTTCTCACCATAAAAGTACCCTTTATGGCGAGAAACCCAGGGTAACCCTATAAACCAGCTTTCACCAGCACTAAATATAGACTGCTCTACTGCTTGCTTAGAGTGTGCTTCTTCTCCAGGTTTATGTTTTTCTAAAAAACTATATATATATATATATATATATATATATATATATATACATACACATATGTGTCTGTGTATTGATATAGAAAAATATATCTAAGTGTATATATTTATGTCTGCGTACATATGTGTGGGTGTGTGCGTGCGCGTATGAGTATGCGCGCAAATATGTAGCTGTTATTAGACGAAGTATCATTTGTTATGTGTTATTTTTTCCCTTGCTACTTACCTCATAGAATGACAATATACCAGCTTCGTTTGTTTGAGGGCCTGGTCGTCCCCCTCTATCGGTAGATACGTTTGATCTTACTGTTGGGGCGCGTATACCATTCACTGCTGGATTGGCTAGAGTAAAGCTCATACCATACGTAGCAATACCTATAATCAAACGGTCACGTGGTATGCCCTGCCTGAGCCAAAAATTTATGGACCAAACCTGGAAATAAAAGAAAAATAAATGATAGAATTGAACAGACTATATATTTAGAAATAGGTTACCATCGTTTCTATAAAGTCCGCCGGGAATATATGTTAAATTCGGAACGTAGACGATGTCGCTAATTCCAACCGAATTTTTCAGTGTTACACTTACAGAGAAGGGGTCAACCGAAACTTATTTTTCTCCATTGGCTATTACCATAGAATAAAATGAATTTCATAGCGTATAGAATAATATTAATTACAAGGGTAGTTGAGTTGGATACCATTCCGAAAGTTTTATTTTTTAAATGGTGAATTAGTAAACCTTAATATCAAATTGAGTGAATTTCAATCTAGCTTGAATGGAATGTATTTAAATCAGAAAATTACAGAGGTGGCATACAAGGAACCTAAGGATGTGCTTACCAATATTTGTTTCCTACATTGGTTCAAAACCTGAAATGTGGAGGAGGAATATATTTTCCTCCCACCCTCTCTTCCTCATCCACCCACTCAAAGTTATTGTTATTCCTAAGATCAATACTGATCAAACACGCTTATAACCAAAAGCATTCGAGCCATCTCATATTTTTCAAGCATCCCGGTCCACATTATCCAATGTGCGAATGATTTGAGGGATAGTTGCCTGCTATTTTTAGCATGTCAAGCGAGAACAAAATGTGCTCTCGTTGGCTTGTGTACACTGTAAGCAACTTAATACTGCGAATTGTATTTCTATTATTTTTCTTTCGTAATTATAAGCAATACATGGAAGGTTTTACGAACAACAACTACAACGGTGGCTGTACAGAAGGTAACTGTATCTACGGTCTGATTGGCACCAAGTAGCGTCTCTGGACATCTGCAAAATAGATGCGCAAAGTTGATTGTAACAGCTGTTGCTGTTCGAAAATCAATCACTGTATTGTAACGACTGGTCATTACGATGCAATAAGCCAGTTTTAGCTAATATTGCACGTTGGTTGTTCATTATGCCATTGGTACTCATGTGTCTCAGTACTGACGTAAAATATTTGCTGAAAGGGGAATGACAGACAGACAGACAGACAGAAAAATAGATAGATAGATAGATAGATAGATAGATAGATAGATAGATAGATAGATGGGAGAGAGAAGGGAGAAAGAGAGACAGAAAATATATCGGAAGAAAGGACAGGGAGAGGGATAAAAAGAGATAAAATGGTGGTGAGGGAATGAGTAAAGAGAGAAAAGGAGAAAAGGAGAGAGACAGAGAACAGAAAAGATAGACAAAGCTAGAGAAAGAAAGAGAGAGAGAGAGAGAGGGGGGATGGTGAGTGTGTGAGAGAGAGAGAATAAAGAGGGATGGTGAGTGAGAGAGAGAGAGAGAGAGAGAGAGAGAGAGAAAGAGAGAGAGTATAAATGTAAGGGGCAAGTTATTGGTGGGGCAAGTACGAGGATGGGCTGAAAAGTTCATAGGCTGACTATGAAGGAATGATGCTAGAGCTATGAAATCTTGCATGCATTAATTCCCATTCATAATAGTAATAACTGAGTTGTTTTTGTTTTTTTTAATCCAGGTAAACTGACACCTGACTGTTCAAAGAAGACTTCAAAAGTAACTAGTAACAACTTCCCTTGAAAATCCTTTCTACTCTAGGCACAAGGCCTGAAATTTGGGGTCCAATCGATTAGATCGACCCCAGTACGCAACTAGTGCTTAATTTATCGACTACGAAAGAACGAAAGGCAAAGTCGACCTCTGCGGAATTTGAACTCAGAACAAAAAGACAGACGAAATGCCGCTAAGCATTTCCCCCGGTGTGCTAACGTTTCTTATTTCTTTATTGCCCACAAGGGGCTAAGCATAGACGGGACAAACAAGGGCAGACAAACGGATTAAGTCGATTAGATCGACCCCAGTGCGTAACTGGTACTTTATTTATCGACCCCGAAAGAACGAAAGGCAAAGTCGACCTCGGCGGAATTTGAACTCAGAACAAAAAGACAGACGAATATATATATATATATATATATATATATATATATATATATATATATATATATATGCGCGCCTGTGCGCGTATGCGTGTGTTTTCGTTCGTCCCCACCACCGTTTGACCAAACGGCGCTGGTTTGGTTACGTCCCCGTAACTTAGTCGTTCGGCCTAAGAGACCGATTGAATATGGACCAGACTTGAGACAAAAAAAAAAAAAAAAAAAAACGTAAGTACTAGGGTCGATTCGTTCGACTAAAACCCTTCAAGACGGTGTTTCAGTATGGCTGCAGGCCAATGATTGAAACAATTGGGAATAACTGAAACTTGCATTTATGTCAGAAGTTAAATAATAAAAAGCTAAGGGTTGTATATTCAATCCCCTGTCCGCTAAATTAATGAAAGATATTTGAGTCTTGACAGCTGCAAATGGCTGCATCGGTAGGATCTCGGACAAACGACTGAGAGATCAACTGATCCCAACATTGTCATTGTCACAATGTTGATTCTTTGAGTGAGATGCTTAATTCTCCATTGTCTAGAGCACTTGTTTTAAATAAATACCATTAGATAGCCAGCGTAAACAGCGGGAGTACTGTAAATTTAATGAGTGTTTTGTTTACTGACAATGTTGAGATTAGGTCTTCGTCTCAGCTTGACCTCTAAATCAGTCACTAACGACACAACACTACTTTCAGTTGAATCATCAGATGAGCAACTCCTTGTGTAGCTCTCGACTTGCTAGAAACAACGGCGAAATTCCTTTGATTGACCTCTAACAATCTTAAAAATGAGAAGGACACTTCGAATAAGGTTGCTCCAAGCATACTATTCCTGACAACAATATAGAGTGGTGGTCATGGATAGGAAGACTTTGATCATAGATCTCAATTAGGGCTGACCTAATTGACTAGATCTATGAGAACAACAACAAAATCAACTGCATTTTATCTATAGTTTACACAAGTAATGGATGTGTCTTTTATTATAAATTAACAATTTTGGTGAAATTTCGGTATTAAACTGAACAGAATAAGTATACATACATATGTACTGACATATACACACCAAGATAAGAAGATAAGGCATATATGATTTAAGGACGTCGTAAATTTTGGAAGACTGAAAATACCCTTTACTATGTGAATTTCTGAGGTGCAGAGAGCAGTTTCAGCCGAGAATTTATCCAGTATCGCTAAGATTTTATAAATCGTGAACCACGCAACTTCAGAAACTTAAGTCATACTATTCACACAGACGAAACTTAAAGATGACATTCTGTTCACACGGACGATGCTTAATCATCACTATTGTCTAATTCCTGACATGCCTATTTTATGTAAAGAATGTTGTCGCTGTCACATGTAGATAGCCAGAACGTCAGAATGGCTACTTTGAAGCAAATTTAGCTTTCTCCTAAAAAAAAAAAAAAGAAAAAAAATACTAAAAATAAAATAAAACATTTTGAAACAAAGTTTCTGTAAAACTTTGCAGAGTTCCTCTTTGACAGTGAATAACGAAGCTGCCGCACTAATGGCGAGCAAGTGTCAAATCTCATTAATTGTCAAAACACTTAGAAGCATTTCATTTTTTATTTATTTTTTTTTTTTTGCTGCGAGTACAATGGTTGCGAACATTAGCAGTTATAAATATTTAACGATTTAACTAAGTTGAAAGATTTAAAATAGCAAATGATAAAACTATTTTAATGGCAATTATTAACGAATAAGTGTAAAGTAGTTGGGGGTAAGGTTGGTGGGGGGACATCATTATGATTCTATAATTCTGTAAGATGGAGACTAATATTGTATTTATGATTAAAATAGTGTAACAAATCGTGATTTTCTTCACACGATTGAAGTGTTCGGTGTATGCACTATAATGGCTTTTAAATTGGAGGCAGAAGAAACACCTTTCATACTGGATCAAGAGGCGTTGCTGTCTTAAATTTACAGGGCCACGTCAGAAATCTAAACAGTCTTATATTCTCTTCTATACTTTAAAGTTCATAATAATTTCTTATATTGGCAAGAAGCCACCGATCTCTTGATGAGGTTAGTATATTTAATCGAATGCCAAGTGTTTATTTCATTGAATCGGAGGTATGAAAAGAAAGTATGAAGAAAAAGACTTGTGAAAGTATACGAGTAATCTAATTTTTCTGCTAACCCATCGCCTTTTTTTTTTTTTTTTTGGTTCCTATCAGTAGCCATAGATAACCTTGTTGAGAGGGTATAGAAGAGTAACCAAAGAATCGGAAGTTCGTATCGTACCCTCGATGTTGTATTCTATATATCTACGGTTATGACATTAATACCAACGACTCAGTCCAGTTGGCTTGCTTCACAAAGCAGAACAAAGCATAATAGATTTGACTAATACTTCGTTGGCTGAAAAAAAAAAAAACTGAGAACAAGACTTCTTGTAGAAACATCTGTAGTGTTTTCTTCCACGAGAGAAAACATTAACAATGCGACTATTTTAAAACTCTTTCTCTACCCTCAGACTAAACTTGAAAACAGTAAATTACTTGATGCTAATTAGTTTGAAAATTAGAAATGTCCAAGTCGGTGAAGTGTCAGCTTATAGAGCGAAGTGTCGTTAGTTCATATTTTATTGGTGATTCTGGAGCAACAAAGGCATTCAATCATCAATGACCAATTTCCCTCAACTGGAGACAAACATGGGTTTCAAATTTTGGCACAAGGCCAGCAATTTCTGAGGATGGAGTTGGGGTAAGTCGATTACATCGACCCTGGTACTCAGCTGGTACTTATTTTATCGACTCCGAATGGATAAAAGGTAAAGTCGACTTCGGTGGAATTTGAACTCGGAAAGTAAAAACGGACGAGATGTCGCTAAGCATTTTGTCCGGTGTGCTAATGATTCTGTCAGCTTGCCACCTTGAAGGAGACAAACATTCGTAACGAGAATAGGCTAGCGCAGTAAAACAGCGAGAAAACTAACCAACTGATGAGTACTTTGATAGTTTTAGGTATGGACATGTGGTTAAGAAGTTTTCTTCGTAATCGCATGCTTCGAGTTTGGTTCCGCTGCGTATCACCTCGGGCAAGTATATTCTACCATAACCTGAGAATGACCAATAACTTGAAAGTGGAATATGGTACACTTAAACTGAATCTCGTCTTCAACACACACATACACACACACACACACACACACACACACACACACACACACACACATACACACACATCTATTGGTACATGTGTGTGTGCGAATTTATATTTTTCGCTGATGTAAGCTAATAAATGTGTGAAACACCAACAAAAAAAAAAGAAAGAAAGATTCTTCGAAAAAGGTTCTTTGTGAGAACAAAGTATTTTGTACCCAGTTCTGGACATTCATTTGTCACCTCGTCAACAAATAATTGCTTGGTTTGACGGAAACATCTAACCATCGACTCAAAATACAATATAAAATAAAACAATAAACTTCTCTAAAAATGAGTTTTACTTGTTGACTTACACTAAGTGTAGTTAAATAAAAACAACGCCTGAAGTAGAACTCAAATGACCGAATGAGTCATAAGTCTGCCCATCACGTTGTGGTTGCTGTTGTGTAGTCCCAAGATAAATTCTGATCGAGCAGATCTAAAATTTAGGGAGTTTCATCCGTGATCATCACATCTGATTTTTTGGCACTGTATATCTAGGACTATATTGCCAAAATGTGTTTTTAATGTATTCAGTATAGTTGGTTGTAATTTGAAAAAATATTTGGCTGTTATATCTTGTAGGCAGAACGTCTCGGTACGTTAGAATTCGCGTCTCTTCTACTGCAAACAAATTTATTCGTATTTGAGCCAGTGAAAGCGCTTCTAGGTGATCGAACGAAAGTGCAGAAAAATCTTCCTTAAATCACAAACTGCCACCTTATAAAAGGTACCCTATCAAAAGTAAATAAACACTAATTGATGGCAGGTTCTCGGTTTCGACAACGAAGATACAACTGTTCATCAAGAGAACTAACTGTTCATTTAATTAGGGTATAAATGACTGAGCGTTTCCTCAGACACGTGTACCCTTAACAAAATTCTCAGGCAGGATCAGCGTGACACGCTGTATAACAGAGCTGTATTTCTGAAATACAAGTGCAATCTCTCCTACTAGCTTCAATACAGTTTCTGTTAACCCAGTTTTACTTACAAGAAATCGGTCAATCCGAGGCTATTGAAGATGTCATTTGATACGAAATTGCCAGGTGGTGGGATCGAACGAGGGACTTCGTGGTTGAGAAGCAAACGTCTTAAGCATTCGGTTATACTGTTTCTATACAGAAAAATCAGTGATACACACCTGGGTGGGGAAGAACCGTCAACCTTTTGGTTAACAGACTAACGCGCTAACCGAGTGCGTTACAAACATCTCATATGTTTCTATATGTGTTAATAAATAGTATAATAATATAAACTGTCTTACCTGATTCAGTTGTGATTGTTCACCTGGAGGATCTGAGGCCGAACCGTACAGAGGGCTATGGTGTCCCGTTTGTGTCTCCCACAAACCGTGATAGTTGTAGGTCATCAAGAGCATGTAGTCAATATATCTAGAAAGAAAGACAATGATAAATGTCAATCTTAGAGAATCTGATTGTTAAATATAATCACAACGGTGGACAAGCAGAATCGTTAGAACCTCGGACAAAATGTTCGCGACATTTAGTTACGTTCCTTTCCTTTCTAAATGCAAATTCTTTCATCCTTCCGGGCTCGTTAAAGTAACGTACCATTTAAGTACAGCCATCTTCGTTTATAATGGGTGCTTTTTTTTTAAATCACCAAGTTAAACGAATTAGTGATAAATAAATAATAGAACAGATGGGGGAAATGTAGGTTTCGTTCCGAGACCCCAAGTTGTCCTGAGCATTGTGGATGATCGCTGGGGTGCGCTGTTGCGGTTCAAGTAGAATCTTTGACTGACTATCGACAGTGTTATCACATATGAATTCGTAATAAGCGTAACGTGGTTCACAATTGAGCTTACGGTGTTATCTCGGATCAGTGATGAGTGAATCAGCGATAAACGAGGATAGATGTTCTGAGGTCAATTCAGTATTCTTATAAAGCAGCGTTTCTTAACTTTTTAGCATCATGGCTAATTTTTTTAAATCTATAGTTCTCTGCGATCCATTTTAAATATTTAAAGAAAATACATTTAACAGCGCTGCTCAGGAATTTTGTAACCCGGATGAAGCTTTCGAAATTCTGGAGCTGTATTTGTCTCGTAAGTGACTTGACCTGAAATAGTGTATTGTAAACGAAGCAACTCTATCATGGAAGAACAATTCAAGTCCTTTAATAACACACAAATACTGTTAAATTCGTTTTAAATGTATTTCCCCCCATGCGTAAAAAATTTCGTCCATCAACTTTTTAAAGAATGAAGTGTGATATTAGAGGGAAGTCGGAAGCTGTTTCTAGTGAGTCGAACGACCACGTAGACACTCCGTCATCGAGCTTAGAAATAGAGAATGATCGACACTGAACTGGCAATTGACTCTCCAACAAGATTTACTGAAGCCTGATAGATATTTGTGTGATGTGGAAAGAAATAGTCAAAGAAAGATTCGAATGTTTATGTGACTGACTGCCTCATACACCATGGCGGCGGTAAATGGTTTAGCTTAGCTAAAATTGATGAGAGATAAACTTAAAAACGGTTTAACGAAAGTGCTTTCTTACTTGACAATTTCTGTAGTTTCGTAAGCTTTCCCGATATAATAAGATCCGGATGCAGTCGCCAGAGTAAGGATGAGTTTCTCGTGGCCAGTTTGCTGTGATTCTCGCCTGAAAGAGTCTTGCAAAGTCTAAAAGACAGAAAAAAGTAAGCTTTCAGTTATCTGTTTTGTTTCAGTATGCACAAATAACTTTATCTATCTATCTATCTATCTATCTATCTATCTATCTATCTATCTATCTATCTATCTATCTATCTATCTACCATATAGCGAATTGTTCACGTAAAATATCTATCTTACACACACACACACACACACACACACACACACACACACACACACACACACACACACACACACACACACACACACACAATTTGATAACAGTTTGACTCAGCTTCATTCGACTTAAAGTTTCGTAGACTCGATGAATATGTGTGATTGTGTGTGCGCGTGCGTGATGGTAGCAATATATAGCTATTACACATAGATAATATTAATGCGCCTGCAGGGTGTATTCTAACCGCTGTGTCACTTAACCTGACGTTGGAGTGTCATGGTGGGACAGGGGTTTGAATCCTATTCTATCGTGAAAGGCAGTGCTGACATTGACGGGATTTGAACTCAACGTAAAACAGTTGCACTAAATACCACAAGACATTTTGTCTGACTCAAATGACTCTGCCAATCCACCGTCTTACACGCATATAGGCTCCCATACAATGGTACACACACACTTACATATATACATACATATATACACACATATAAATACATACGTATGTACATAGATACACAAAGATAAACGTATTGTTTTCTAAGTACCTCAAAACAATTGCCAAGCCGTCTTCACTCCAGCCCGCAACACCCCAAAACGCAACTCATACCTTATCAATACTTGAGACATTTCGCACCCTAACTACTTTCAGTAAATTACAAAGAATTGAACGAAAGAATTGAGTAAATGGAACCGTTCTTTTATATTTTACGCTTGACTGAACGTCATCTGTCGTTCTCTATCTATTAATTCTATTAGAGTTCCACTTGATATATTTTCACTTGACTTGGTTTAACACTGATGATACAAGGACGTGTTTTTCGCCACCCTGTGGTTAATGTCGTCACAAGTATTCATAAACAACGATGTAATTCTCAATACTATAAACTCCGAATGACACAAAATTATAAATTGCTTCCCCACTTTTTTTGTCGCCCATCTTTTCTGTTACTCCTTTTCACTGACTATCATTGTTGATTATTTCTTTCTCTCTTAAGTATCAAACTAGCTTTCTCTTTCCCTTTTTATCATCTTATTTCCTTCCCGCTCTCTCTTTCTCTGTCACACGCACTCATACATTTTCATGTACGTACGCTGTTTATAGTTGAAAATAAGCATTTAAAGATCACATAAGGCAACGAGCTGGCAGAATAGTTAATACGCCGGACAAAATGGTTAGCGGCATTTTATCTCGTTGAACAGATTTTAACTTTGCTCAGAGACACGGCTAAATACCAATGTTCATAGATAAGAAAAATCGTATAAAACTTCTTGATTTTATTTCCGGAATCTCAGCAGCCAGACTTTCAAAGGAATTATATCATGTCTATCTTTTATTTCCTTCCTACTTTTCAATTCTTCTCTAAGACTTTCACCGTTCTATATTTCGGTAAAATTCCACCGAGATTTCATTTCTCTTGCTGTTGTTAGTATTGTTGTAGCGTATGGTTTCAAATATTATTTTTCGAATGTGTCCTTAATTTTGCAGCGTTCTCTAACGATCTTCAATTCATTTTTTACAGGTTTCTTTACCTTGAATATATCTCCCAAACCATTTCAAGTTCTTTCTATATAAGTACAAAATAATCTCGTAGGAGTGGCTGCGTAGTAAGAAGTTTGCTTCCCAAGCACATGGTTCAGGGATCAGTCCCACTGCGTAGCACTTTGGGCAGGTGTCTACTACTATAGCCCCGGGCCGACCAAAACCTTGTGAGTGGATTTGGCAGATGGAATTTGAAAGAAGTCCAACACGGAGTTCAACGAGGTGAGTTCGTTTTTCTCATACGGTAATACTTGCTGAAGAGAGTTGAGGCATTAGCTAGAACTCGAAATCATGATCCAAGTATATCCAATTCTTCATTATACAGCTTTGTTCTGTGGAGATTCTGATAATCGTTACTCGCCCGATTTCTGTTGGTCCGTTTTATATTTCAGCGTAATTTGGTGGTTTACTTGAGGATTTAGCTTCTCTTTCCAGCAAGTAGGCACATTGTGTGCCTTCTGTTGTAATTATAGTTAATTATAATTATCAATTTTATTCTCTAGCTATTTAACGCTATTATTACTTGCTACCACCTATATTTTTGTTGTTATTGTCAATTATTTAAATTTACCGCTGATAATAATAATAAAAAATATCTATATGAATATTCATTTGAATATTTACTCTTTATATATATATATATATATATATATATATATATACACTCACACACGCACACACACACACACACACATACATACATGTGTGTGTGTTTCTTTATGTTTCCCCTCTCACCGCTTGAAAGTTAGTTTGTTTACGTCCCTGTAAACTAGCGGCAGAAAGAGTCGATAAGATAAGTACTAAACTTTAAAAAAAATGTTCTGCAGTCGATTTGCTTGATTAAACTCTTGAAGGCGGTGCCCCAGAATGACCGCAGTTTAATGACTGAAAACCAGTAACAAAATAAGATATTATTGTTATCACTTACTAAGGTCAAGTGCCAGACGATAAAATAGGTACCAGTGGAATTTCTTTGAATCGACCCCACTTTTCGTTCCAGATTATTAGAGGCTTTATACCGAAGCTGGGAATCTTTATAATTTTGATTTTAAGGATTTTTAATATGGATACAAGACCAGACTTTTGTTTGGACTTAAAAGAGGTATCATCACTCATGTCCATACCCAGGTCTCTCACTGATTTATGCTCTGGGATTGAAATTCCCTGCGGACCAGTGTACTCTGTAAGTTTCATATTCAGTTTTGGACGTTGGTAGCGCAGGGCTTGGAATTTTTCAGCATTAAACTGCATATTATTACCTCCGCCCATCTGTAAATTGAGTCCAACTCCTGCTGCAGCTGTGGAACATCACTGGAGTTCTGTATTTTCTGCAAGACTTTCGTATCGTCTGCGTAGCTTGCAAGGGTGGCTATCCGGGCACTTGAGGGCATATCTGAGAGGGCGACAATAAAAAGCAATGGCCCCAAGACCGTGCCCTGTGGAACACCGCTCACTATTTGTGTTTTCATAGAGGTGGCTCCATTAGCCACTACTGCCCGACTTCTATCTTTCAGACAGTCATGTAACCACTCTCCAAGTTTTCCAGCTATGCCAAGATCACGCAGTTTGTGGCATATCACACCATGATCCACTTTGTCAAAAGCTTTTGCAAAATCAAGGTATATTACGTCCACATTTGAGTTGTTGAGTAACTGCCTCAACATCCAGTCATAATGTTGTAAGAGCTGGGTCAGGCAGTTCCTACCTGGTCGAAAGCCATGTTGGGTATCACTCAGCAAATTATTTTCTTCAAGGAATGCGATTAGTTTTCCTCTGACTATCTTTTCCATGACTTTGCTGATGTGTGAAGTCAGAGAGATAGACCTATAATTTTTGGCATCTGATATCTGCTTCCCCCTTTATGGATTGGGCATATTATTCCCTCCTTCAGCTTGCTTGGCAGTCTGCCATTTGCGAGAAAGCTCTGGAAGAGGATCTGGAGGGGTTTTGCCAGGGCATGCTTATACGATTTAAGGAGGATTGCTAGGAAACCATCAGGACCAGCATATATTTATATGCATATATATATATATGAATATATATATATATATATATATATATATATATATATATATATATTTATTTATTTATAAGTATATATATATATATATATATATATATATATATATATATATATATATATGTAAATATATATTTTTTTAATTTTTTTTTTATTTATGTGTTTCAGCCAAGTGGCTGCGGTCATGCTGGTGCACCACCGTGATTTTCACGTTCCTTGCATGGCTCTTCTCCCCCACCTGACATGGTCCAATCAAGAGTTTTGATGGCACATCTGGTGTATAAGAGAATTTGACACAGCTGCCCTAAACTGCGTCTCATTACGAGCCATTGGTTCGTCTGGTATCTTGGAGAGGAAAGCGTCAAGTTTTGTCTTGAAGACCTCCGCATCCATGTCTTGCATGTCTCTCAAATGTTTTGGCAGGGCATTGAAGAGCTGAGGTCCTCTGAAACCGAGGCTGCTGCAGTATCTCGTTCTTATGTGAGATGCAGTGGACGGTACCTTTGGCACCATGCAGTGGCGACCCGTGCGGGCATTCCTGTAGTACTTGATACCAAAGTTTGGCACCAGTCCTTCCAGTATTTTCCATATGTATATTATTACATATCTCTCCCGCCTGCGCTCCAGGGAGTAGAGACCTAGTGCCTTCAGTCGCTCCCTGTAGTTCATCTGTTGGACTGTGGCGATCTTTTTTGTATAGTGCCGCTGAATTGCCTCGAGTTCTGCTGTCCGCTTAACACTGTGTGGTGACCACAACTGAGAGCAATAGTCTAGGCGGCTCAGAACAAATGTCTTCCATAGAATCAACAAGACTTTTTGATCCCTTGTACGGAAAGTCCTCAGTATCCACCCTGCCAGTTGTCTGCACCTTGCTGTCAACTTGACAATGTGCATGTGAAATGATGCATCACTACACATGTTGATGCCCAGATCTCTCACTGTTTGTGGTTCTGGGATTGCAGTACCTCCAGGCCCTGTGTATGCCAGTTGGGAGGTACTTGTGGTCTTGTAGCGCAGTACTTGAAATTTTTTTGGATTGAACTGCATATTATTTTGCTCTGCCCACTCATATATTGCATTTAGGTCATTCTGTAGGCTTACAATATCATCAGGATTCTTTATTGCCTGAGATATCTTTGTGTCATCAGCATAGCTAGTGACAGTGGCTCTCCAAGTGACCGTGGGCATGTCCAGAAGGGCCACTATGAACAGTAGTGGCCCCAGAACAGTTCCCTGTGGAACACCGCTCAATATTTGTGTTTCCCTAGATAGTTCTCCATTGGCTGCAACTGTCTGACTTCTACCATTCAGGAAGTCATGCAGCCACTCTCCTAATTTATAAAGTATATATTTATAAAGTATATATTTATAAAGTATATATATATATATATATATATATATATATATATAAACAAATATATATTTATATGTATATATATATATATATATATATAGAAATATATATTTATAAGTATATATATATATATATATATATATATATATATATATATATATATATATATATATATATATATATATATATACAAATATATATTTATATGTATATATATATATATATATACAAATATATATTTATATGTATATATATATATATATATATAGAAATATATATTTATATGTATATATATATATATATATATAGAAATATATATTTATAAGTATATATATATATATATATATATATATATATATATATATATATATATATATATATATATATACAAATATATATTTATATGTATATATATATATATATATACAAATATATATTTATATGTATATATATATATATATATAGAAATATATATTTATATGTATATATATATATATATATATAGAAATATATATTTATAAGTATATATATATATATATATATATATATATATATATATATATATATATATATATATATATGTATATATATATATATATATATAGAAATATATATTTATATGTATATATATGTATATATATATATATATATATATATATATATATATATATATATATATATATATATATATATTTATATATATATATATATATATATATATATATATATATATATATATATATATATATTTATATATATATATATATATATATATATATATATATTTATATATATTTATATATATATATATATATATATATATATATATATATATATATATATATATATATATATATATATATATATATTTATGTTTATATATATGTAAGCAAACATTCATACACACCTACACACAAGTGTCAACACACACAGATATAGACGAGTACACACACACACACACACACACAGAGCCACGTTAAGTCAAATGCTTTTCGCGTTCTAATTACTTTTGTCTTGTTTCAAAATTTCAAAACTGTAATGCGCGCGCGCGTGCGTTTGTGTGTAACTTTTTGCTTCTGTCCTTGTGAGAGTGTGTATTTGCATATGTGCTCCTGCATGTGTTTGTATGTGCACCTGTATATATCTGTGTACATGTGCACATGGGGCTCCTTCGTGTGTGATAGTGTGTGTATATATATGCATCTATATACGCAACGATGACTTGCATCTATTGCTATGCGCCACCAACAAAGTCTTATTACTCATAGAGTATCATTTACTCCTCACTCTATAACATCGTAAATCAGTCTTGTCTAAAATTTAATCAAGAGTCATTTCATATACAAACGTATATTATGTATCAATGAGATATCCAACGATTCGATATCATTGTAAAGATGGATATTCTTTTTTTTATTAAGTATCAGTGTGAGGTGGCTGTGAAAGAGAGTGGGAGTAGGAATGTGTGGTTATAAGTGGTGGGAGTTAGCGAGAGGTGGAGAGAAGTGGTGTTATGCATGTGGTAGGAAGTGACGAACAATGCATGAAGGGGAGTTATCGACAGCAATTGATCGTATACCATTTATGATACGTCATTTGCAATGAGATTTGTGGTAAAAAGGAAAATGATATAGTTAGCTAGAGCATTGTCAGTGGGCGTCGACGACGACGACGATGATGATGAGGTCCATCATCATCATCATAATGTTTTTTCTTCTTGCTGTTCCTACTGGTGTTGGGTTGGTTTCTTGGTGATAACAATTGCTTTGATATTCTCTTGGTAATGCAGTTAATAACAACCAGACTCGCCTGAGAATTTTGCTTCGTTGTGGTTCCTACTCCCAGATCAGCCCTGATGAAACAGATTTATAACCAAGGCCCTCCAGGCATGACATTCCCCACCTTTTTTAAAGCATAATATATCTTGGATTAGATTATCCTAGATTCAATACGTTAGTCTCCTTCCTTCTTTAAAGATGGGATGATTTAGTTGCTATTTCTAGTAGACTGAACGATTATGCATACGCTCCTTTGAATCATGTGTGTCGCTTGTAATAATGCCAAGCGCGTTATTCTTTGTAATTTGTAAAGTGTTTGGATTTTATAGTGCAGTGATTGGAGTTTTACTGAAGCTGGTATAATTGCGATAAACTTAATACATTTGCATATATCAGGTCTTTGTATTGGACAAATGGGATTTATATCAATGTTCAAAGTGTGTATTTTTTCTCTACTATGTCTCCTATGGGTGTGGGTAATTACTGCTACTTTATTTTCTCTGCGTGCATGTCTGGTAGTCTCTTATCTATTACTTGTTTCAGGTGTATGGACTGTGGCCATGCTGAAGCATCGCCTTGAAAGTTTTTGGCGAACTAATCGACCTTAGTACTTATTGTATTGGTTTGTTATGCCGAGTCGCTAAGTTACGGGAACGTAAACATAAGTCAAAGGCTGATTGGATAGACCTATAACGCAGAGACCCCCACCATGACCATCTCTCCTAGGAGTATATAAGAGGTATTATCCTCTGTAGCTTCGTAAAACTCTAGAATATAGTTTGAGATTTGGCTGCTAATTTTAGCAGGTCAGTTAATCACAAATAAGCGTTGCTGTTAGCTGTAACGGTCTTGATGGTTGTTTATTCCTGACCGAACAGGCCTATGATAAAAAACAACCCAGCCGTCACCACCACACCTTTCAAATCTACTGAGTTAAATTTAACTCTATTACTAGCAGGTCTTGGAACTACGTAGAGGCTCACTCGTTGGTACGTTCTTAGTGTTGGTGTTGATTGTAGTGCTGGTACTAGTAGTGACGTTGTTAGAAATAATGGTGTTGGTTGTAGTAATGGCATGTGGTGGTGCTGGTGGTGGTTAGGGACAATGATGGTGATTATGACAAGATTCCAAAGAAAACGTCCTCATATTTACTTACCTTGAGCATGACTGTGAAAGCATGTTTGTCACTTGGTACACTTCCTCTGACCCCAGGGAATTCCCAGTCCATGTCTAAACCATCGAAACCATAGCTAAAAACAGGGAGGAAAATGAGATAATGAACGTGAAGGTCGAGAAGAAAGTCTAAAAGAAACACGTACGTTGATTAACAAAAACTTCATCAGAAGCGATAAACCATCGTATTTAGTTCTAGCCTTCTATGTTCCAATTGAAATTACACCGGAATCAATTTAGGTCATCATATCGTTGTATGTGAAACTTAGTCTGTGGCTAGTGATAGAAGTCTTAGTGGAATGACAGACTTGGCAGGAATTGGAAAATTTCAAAATAATTCGCGTAGCCCCCCCCCCCTTATCCCTGGAAGGCTGTTAATACAAAGTTGGGTAGTAATCTCTTCACAATGTGAGACGGGATTAAAAATTTGAACTTGAAATGAAATATGATGAGATACGAAGTGTTCTCGTATAAATGTCTATCTATAATGTAAATTCTTTTTTTTTAATTGTCTATATTTATCTCTTTTATCTTTTGCTTGTTTCAGTCATAAGATTGCGGCCATACTGGAACATCGCCTTGAAGGGTTTAGTCGAACAAATCCATCCCCAGTACTTTTTTCCTAAGCCTGCTGAACAGCTGCGCTACGAGTACGTAAACAAACTAACATTGGTTGTTAAGCGGTGGTAGAGGACAAGCACAAAAACACGTGCGCGCACACACACACATACACACACGCACACATGCACACGCGCGCACACACATATATGCTCAGTCTACCAAGTCCACTATCAAGGCTTTGGTCGCTCCTCGGTTATAATGAAAGACACTTGCCCATGGTGCCACACAGTGGGACTGAATCTGAAACCATGTGATTGGGAAGCAAACTTCTTGCGAAACTGCCACACCTATGGCGAAGTTCTTACAATTTCTAGTTAGTGGTTAGTCTCTTCCTCCTTCGACTATGCAATAAAAAAAAAACTGAATATTACTTGAATAAAAAGAGTCGTCAGATCGTATTTGCAACATATTTTCGATCCCAAGTGAAGACATAACCCGTCACTGATGTCGTTAATGTCTCTCCAGACATGTATAACAATCCCAGATATATATTTCATTGCGATAGAACTTTGTGTTTTGACGAAAGAAACCAATATTCTAACGATTGTGAAGTTAGAGTTAATATATTTAATGCAATGAGCAGCGGAAATCTCACTACAGAGAATTATGTACTGAAGAAATAAAAGACCGGTAAAGACATTAGCCAATGACTAACATTTTTTTAACTACTCCGGCATGTAGGGGAGACAACTCCAGATATATTTCGATATAATTTGACTTCCTCAGCAAAGAAAATCTTATTTGCCAGAGGTAGTGATGAAAAAACCACTAAAGAAATATACAGTACTGTACTCGAGAAAGGATAAAAAATTTGCATATTTTTTTGTGAATAGATTGCCGATCGAAATAACTCAGTAATACTATCCATACGAAAAACTGATTTTACTGTTTTTATATTTAACATATTTAATGAAGTAAGTATAGCCGAGGGATGCTGAACTACACTTTTGGGGTTGTGACTCATGGCCAGAAAACGTAACTTCAACAAAAAGGATGATTTGCCAGGAGAACCAGTTCTTAACCACACAATATGAATTTACGCTTCGTTCTCTCTTAAATTAAGTATAAATATTTATCTACTTTAAATTGAACACTTAACTACCACTCCGTCCTGTCACATTGATAATCCGTTGGTGATTTAGTATCTGTATAGTCTCATAATATTGTCTTATATAGGAAATGTCATATTTTGATTCTATCTTCGACGAGTAATTTAACCCGAAAATATGAATAAATAAATTTATGGATGAGTTTTTTCCTAAATAAACATTGCAATGAATAGAATCGGGTTTCAAGACCAGTCAGTGGGTTTGCTGTTCCTTTATGACCTTAAATTGGTGATTAATGAGATATAATCATTTTACATTACTAATATTAAAGGTCTAAGTCAGTCAAGGACAACTCTTTTTTTGAGAAACGGGTTGCATGAGACATGGATCATTATTAGGCGGGCCGCACACAACTAAAAGATAATTCTTTGCAACGTGTGCAATTCAGAATATCCCGTGAGCCGCAGTTTGCCCATGGCGGATTTAAGTGGCACGCACGCACGCACGCACGCACGCACACACACACACACACACACACACACACACACATGTATGCCTAAATGGATAGATGTACGTGTGTGTATATATGCATCTCTCTCTCTCTCTATATATATATATATGTGTGTGTGTGTGTGTGTGTGTGTGTGTTTACAGAGATAGATAAATAGAGAGAGAGAGAGAGGGCAACTGTTCAAAATGAATTTTAACCGCGTCTGAGGGCCTGTAACGGCTAACAATGCATACTCTTCTTCCAGAGCAAACTATACTAAAAGGAGAAGAAGAAAATGGAGAGGGTTGCAAGTACTACTGCATTAAGATGATCATATTACACGCGCGCGCGCGCACACACAATATACACATAGTACACAGAAGTGATCTCATTGATCAGAGTAGTGTCGATGGCGAAGTGGTAAAAGCGATGCATGATGGTAATGATAATAGTGATGATGTTAGTATTATTGTTGTTGATAATTATGGTTTATTACTGAAAAAAAAAATGAAAAAAAAAAGCAGACACGCGTATACATACTCTTTCCCTCTCTCTTCCACTATTTCTTCCTCGCTTTCACATACACAGCAAGCAAACACGGTCATGTACAAAACCATTTGAAAAACCAGCAGGCGGTAAAAAATTTACTGGCCGACATTTTGAATGCAGCAGACGATAATAAAGATTTGAAAAGGATAAGAAGACGAGAAAATATTTGTTTTATTTTTTAAATAAAAAAAAAAAGCAGTTACAACAATAATAAATGTATGAATA
>NC_142930.1:22655079-22667579 GCF_046866305.1 Octopus bimaculoides | reverse complement strand
TCTAACGTTGGACTGTTATAATGTCCACTCCGGTATAGCAGTATAGATAGTAAGACAAGTAAGACACGACTATCAATCACCGACTACCCCGACTTCTCGACGTCACAGTATTTGTAACGACTAACACATACCACTTATCACGTGGGATAAGTGTTCCATTGTTATTATTACCCCCATAACATCTCCCATTCTAAGTTTTTTCTCTCAGGGAGTGTAATTTTATTTCTTTTTATTAACAAGAATTTTTACATTACCACCCCACTCCGTCACATTTTTTTGCGTTTTTTAATGCAGTTACAAATATAATGTTTTTCGTTTGGCATTCACTTCCAGGAACTCCGTAAATTTTCTATTTCTTTCACTTGTGCGTCTGGGTTCAATCTTTTGTAGTGGTGTTGGTACTTGAAAAGTATCATATAACCATTCCATTGGTTCTTCCATGCTCTTGGGTTCGCTCTCAACGAATCTTATTTTTAGTTGATTCATGTGTCTCCTGTATACTCCTTTTCTTCCTTTTACCAAGTATAGCACTCTTTCTATGCGTTTAGTAATCACGTTATCTTCCCAACTTTGTTTTCCATTTTCATATGCCCTAACAAATACATTTTAATCAATTTTGAAATATTTTACTGTATTATCCATTGAAATTTTTACAAGGTAGTATTTTGCCGAAGACTGATTTTATTTTCCTCGCAAACATCAGCTCCGCTGGTGACACCTGCTGGCGTATTTGAACTTGGTGTCACACGGTATGCTCTTAAGAATTGCTGTAGCGCTACCTCATCCGTCACTTCCTTATTCGACTTTCTTAGGGCTCTTTTGAACATATCGACAAAACGTTCTGCCTGTCCATTTGATCTGGGATCGTATAGCGCCATAGTTAGATGTACTACAGTGAACGTTTTACAAAACGTTTAAAACTCAAACGACACAAATTGCGTTCCATTGTCAGACACTATCGTGTCTGGAACGCCAAATCTCGCAAACAGCTAATGTAGAAAGTTCGTCGTAGTTGAGGAGGTGGGCATTTTACATTTGCAAATTTCTGGCCAGTTAGAGAAACTACCTACTATGACTAAGTACTTACTTTTCATTAATTGCAGCATTTGTTGATGTAATAGTAATTGTTGTTGTTGTTCTTGCAGTTGTTGTTGCTGTAATAGTAAGCTTGTTATTGTTCTTGCAGCTGCTGCTGCTACTGCAGTTGTTCCTGTTGTTGTTGCTATTGCTGTATTTGTAACTCGGGCAAACCGGCCAACAAAACTTCTATAATTTTACACTTTTGTATACCGTAAAATTCGCACAAAAAAACTTTTGTGAATTTCGTAACTCCTTGTGAGTTTGTTAATTCCTCGTCGCCACGACTGTAATCGAGCGTCGGACTGTTATAACGCTCATTCCGGTATAGCAGTATAGTTAGACAAGTAAGACACGACTATCTATGACCGACTACCCCGAATTCTCGACGTCACAGCATTTGTAACAACTACGCATATCACATATTTCTCCATTTTCTGTTTACTTCCTATTATATATATATATATAAACGGCATATATGAAGAGTCGTTAGAGAATTTATGGAAAACTGGTATTTATTCTACTCTCTGTGTTCAAGTCCTACCGTGGTCCCTGATCACGAGGCCAACATTTAATTATAAAATTTGAAATGGTTGAAGGAAAATAGTGGACGTCTTCCATTGCATCATAACAATGATTATGATGATTCTATAATCTCTCTCACTCTCTCTCAATTGTTCGTTCGTTCGTTAGATTAAATTGAAGATTATTCTAGTATTACAAATTCGTATGTATAGTGAAAGCACGCGGCTTAGTGGTTAGGCGTATTCGGCTCACGATTGTAAGGTTGTGAGTTCGAAAACCGGCGGCGCGTTGTGAACGACTTTACCTGCCAAGAAAAGAGGGTGGCCGTGGACTTTTACAACTGGAAATAACAATGAAGATTGCCACAATTAGCCTCAACACCTACCTGAAAAACTCTGATGACTGGATGTTAAAGCTGGTTTTAAAGCATGAAAACAAGAAAGCATCATGCTCAGTAACAAAACAGGCAAAAGAATATCTAAGTGAATTCCAAATACAATAAATCCCAGAATTAGACGTACTGGAAACAAGCACAGAAGTTAGGCGTATGAAAACCCGTGCTAAAACTGCTGCCTTAGATATTCTTACTGATAAATGGCAACAAAAACCTCTCAATGGCAGATACCTAAAGAAAGCTAATAATGCCGATGCTGACAAAACCCTTACCCGTCAATGGTTAATGTCTTCTGGCTTAAAATCAGAAACAGAAGGGTTTATCATAGCAGCCCAAGATCAATGCCTACCTACAAGGAACTAATAGGCCAACATATTAAAGAACGACAGTAGCCCAACATGTCGTGAATGTAAACAACAAAATGAAGCCATTGATTATGTTGCCTCCTTGTGCAGTCTTCTTGCGCCTACAGAGTATCTCAACTGGTATGATAGCTCAGTACAGTTTATTCACTGGGTAATTTGCCGTTCAAACTGACAGAAAGATAGATGCGAATAGGCCAGACATTATATTGAAAGACTTCAGACTAAAATCATGCCTCCTCATTGATATGACTGTCCCAAACGACATAAATGTATCTGACAAGACCTACCAAAAACTGAGCAAGTATAAAGATCTTGAAATAGGGATTGGCAAAATATGGAACATCAAGACTAAAACAATACCTGTTGTCATAGGTGCCTTCCGAATGATAGCAAAAGAGGCTGATTCCTACCTAGCTCAGATACCAGGAAACCCCAAAATGGCAGAAATTCAAAACATAGTGCTTATGAGAACTGTCCATATCCTGCGTAAAATACTGTCTATGTAATCTCAAATATAAAAACAAACTTATAATGTTCTTATGTTTTCTTAAACATTCTCTAGAACAATACTATGTGCAAAACTCAAATATATGACACACTAGGCATAATACCAACTTGAACTTCTAACTTGTTGTCTCTTGAGGTCTCTGGGTGAGACTTGGAGTCAACTTGTACAAATACAAAGCGAAGGTCAAACATATAATGATAATAATAATAACAATCCTTTCTACTATAGGCACAAGGTCTGAAATTTGAGGGCGGAGGATAGACGATTACATCGACTCCAGTGTTCAACTGGTACTTATTTTATCGACCCCAGTAAAATGAATGGTAAAGTCGACCTCGGCGGAATTTGAGCTCAGAACGTAAAGACAAACGAAATACAGCTAAGTATTTTGTCTGGCATGCTAATGATTCTTCTAATTCGTCACCTCTGATAATAATAATAATAATAATAATAATAATAATGATGATGATAATAATAATGATAATAATAATCCTTTTCTACTCTAGGCACAAGGCCCGAAATTTGAGGGGAGGGGGGAGGTCAGTCGATTAGATCGGCTCCAGTATGCGACTGGTACTTAAATTTATCGACCCCTAAAGGATGAAAGGCAAAATCGACCTCGGTGGAATTTGAACTCAGAACGTAAAGACAGACGAAATACCGCTAAGCATTTCGCCCAGTGTGCTAACGTTTCTGCCACCTCGCCGCTTTATGATAATAATAATAATAATAATAATAATAATAATAATAATAATAATAATAATCCTGTCTACTAAAGGTATAAGGCCTGAAATTTGAGAGAGGGGAATGGTCGATTACATCTACCCCAGTACATGACTGGTACTTAATTTATCGACCCCGAAAAGATGAAAGGCAAAGTGGACCTCAGCAGAATTTGAACTCAGCGGCAGACGAATACCGCTAAGCACTTCGCCCGGCGTGCTAACGTTTCTGCCAGCTCGCCGCCTTATATAATAATAATGATAATGGTTTCAAGTTTTGCCACAAGGGAAAAAATTTGTGGGGAGGGTACAAGTCGATTACATCGACCCCCGTGTCCAACCGGTACTTATTTTATCGACCCCGAAAAGATGAAAGTAAAAGTCGACTTCGGCGGAATTTGAACTCAGAACGTAGCGACGGGCGAAATAGTTATGAATTTCGCCCAGCGCGCTAACGATTCTGCCCGCTCTCCACTTAATAATGATGATTTCAAATTTTTTCCACAAGTGCAGCTTGCGGGAGGGGATAAAGTCGATTACATCGACCCCAGTGTTTCACTGGTACTTAATTCATCGATCCCGAAAGGATGAAAGACAGAGTCAACATCGGTGGAATTTGAACTTAGAACGTAGCAACGGGCGAAATACCGTTATGCATTTCGCCCAGCGCGCTAACTATTCTGCCAGATCGCCGCCTAATAATAATTATTGATTCTCTGTCTGAAAAAGTATTACTAATAGGAGATATCTTACATTTTTAGTACTCCATGTACAGTTTTGTAACTTCTATTAGCAAATGAAACATCTATAATGGTGAATAGATATTACCCAATTTTTTTCTTATTTCCTGCTTGCATATATATTTGTCCCTTGGAGAATGTTACCGTCGGTAACATTCTAAGTAGTCATATGTCATAATATATGTGTTTGCGTGTGTGTGTGTGTATATATATATATATATATATATATAGAGAGAGAGAGAGAGAGAGAGAGCACTCGTACGAGCGTGTGCGTGTTTGTATCTCCTATCAGAACAAAGTGTTTTCATAGCACGATCAAGTCGTCAAAGTTAAATATGTAACCCTAATGTTAGTTTTGTCCAAGTTGCGGCTAATTCCAGGTCAAATAATGTTTTCTCTTTTGATTAGGCAAAAGACCGATTACAGAAAATGAGGAGGTGTAGTTGAAACAGGTTGACTTTCAGAATTTTAATTGTATTTATTTGACCCACAGTTGAGTTCATTTTGTGTGTGTGTGCATCTGTGTGTTTGTGTGCGAGAAATTCCAATCGAGTGATCGTATATTCCACCATCCCCTATATATATATATATATATATATATATATATATATATATATATATATATATATATATATATATATATATATATATGTATATATAAAGGAAACTCGATTTACTCGATGCAGCTATATTCGGTTTATCGTCTCCTGGCATGTTTGCCAGCCAAGTGTTTCAAGTTTTGCTTCTACGAAGAAGACTGGTTGTACTAGGCTAGTACATACAACACAACCAGTCTTCGACGCACAGAGTCGGGTTGAAGCACCTGCTGAAATTTGATGGACACAATATACTGTGTGTGTGTGTGTGTGTGTGTGTGTGTGTGTACATGTTATCATATGGGTGTTTACACACATACACATACACACACACACACACACACACACACATATATATATATATATATATATATATATATATATATATATAGAGAGAGAGAGAGAGAGAGAGAGAGATAAATTAAGAAATGGAGTCAAACGCAGGTGTCTTATATATATATATATATATATATATATATATATATATGGGAGAATATACAAATAATAACAACAGACGAGGACAGGTGGTGTAAATAACAAAAGTATATATTAGTATGACGCTCGGGAATAGGGAAAGTCTTTGACGTTTCGAGCTACGCTCTTCAACAGAAAGAATACGGAGACAAGGAGAAAAACACGGAGAAAAAAAATTGAATAGTGTTCAGTCAACGGTCAATCATAATAATGGCCGATCATAACAATGGCTGACCGGAAGTTAGAAATTCTTATTTCAGGAGAGCTAAGAAAGGGGGAGATAACAAACGGTGATCGGGAACGAGGGGCTGTGTGTGGGAGGTAGAATGCTGGTGATCTTGACGTATGTAGTGTGAAAATGGGGAAGGGAGAAAGGGAGAAAGTAGTTGGTCAGTTGTAGTGTGTGCGTGGTGTGATGCGAGGGTATTGGTGTGGTGTGATGTGAGGGTGTTGGGAGGTGGGGAAGGCATGGGTGGAGTGTGGGTTAGGCTGAGGGTGGGGTAGAGGTAGGGGTCTGTGGGTAGGGTGGGGTATGTGGGTAGGGGTGGGTGGTGGGTGTAAGGAATTGGATGGAGTGGAGTGGGAAGGTAGAGTAGGAGTGTGTTGGGGTGTGGTGGGATGAGCTTATGAGGGGGTGTTGACGAGGAGGGAGAAGGGGAAGGTGGGTATGGGAGGGGAGAGGAAGAGAGGAGAGAGGGTGGGTATAAGAGAGGGAAGGTGGATTGAAAGAGGGGGAAGGTGGGTATGGGGGGGGGAGAAAGAGGGGAAGGTGGGTATGGGGGGGGGGAGAAAGAGAGGAAGAGAAAGAGAGGAAGAGAAAGAGAGGAAGAGAAAGAGAGGAAGAGAAAGAGAGGAAGAGAAAGAGAGGAAGAGAAAGAGAGGAAGAGAAAGAGAGGAAGAGAAAGAGAGGAAGAGAAAGAGAGGAAGAGAAAGAGAGTGAGAGAGAGGGAAGAGGGGTATGGGGGGAGAAAGAGAGGAAGAGAAAGAGAGTGAGAGAGAGGGGAAGAGAGTGAGAGAGTAAGGGTGAGAGAGTAAGAGTGTAGAGAGTAGGAGAGTAAGAGTGTAAAGAGTAAGAGTGTAAAGAGTAAGAGTGAGAGAGGGGGGAGTACGAGAGAAGAGAGTGAGAGAGAGTAAGAGAGAGGAGAGAAAGAGTAGGGGTGAAGAGAACTGGGAGTGGAGTGAAGTATGAAGAGAGGTGAAGAGACGTACAAAGAAGTAGGAGTCGGAGCAGGAGGTGGGGGAGGGGAGAGATGGGTGGTAGGAGGGAGGGTGGGGGAGAGAGACAGGAGGAGGGGGTTAGATGAAGAGTGGAGGGGAGTTGAGCCCATGTGGCGCAAAGGAGCGAAGATAGAAGATTAATCCCTGTTCACGGCGCAAACGGGAGTCCGGATGGCCCCTGTGCATGGACAATCCAAACACAGACAGGTGTTGCCGCAAGGAGTGGCCGGCAGAACGGAAGTGGCGTGACACCGGGGTGTCATTGCCGACGTTGATATCTCGGAGGTGTTCCGCGAATCGGTCGGCCAGGCGGCGCCCCGTTTGTCCGATGTACAGAGATTGGCAGAGAGAGCAGGAGAGGCAATATATGATGTTGGTAGACGTGCAGGTGAAGGAGTCGGTGATGCGATAGGGTCGGTGATGGGTGCTGGTGAGGAGGGTGGTGTTGGAGAGGTAAGGGCAAGTGCGGCAGCGTGGGCGGGAGCAAGGGAACGATTTTTGCGATGGCTGAAACGAAGAAACAGCGTGCTTTTGTGAAATTCTGTTTTCTGCTGGGGAAAACGGTTGCCGAAACAGTTGTCATACTTCAAACAGCTTACAAGGACGCTGCTGGGAGCAAAACACAAGTCTACGAGTGGTTTCCACGCTTTAAGACTGGTTACTTGCTGCTTGAAAACCAATCTCGTTCAGGTTAACCGTCGACCTCTCGAACGAATGAAAACATGAAAATAATTCATGAACTGATCTTGGAAGACCGTTACCGAACAATTGACAAACGTGTTGATATGATTGGTGCGTCCTGGAGCTCCTGCCAACACATTTTCTGTGAGGAATTGCGATGAAAAGAGTTGCAGCAAAATGTGTGCTTTGCTTGCTCACGGAAGATCAAAAGCAGTCACGACTGAATGCGTGTCGTAAACTGAAAGAATAGTTGGAAATTCTCTCGGTGTAGCGATTTCGGATTGATCCCGCCTCATTCTACTTGCTAACCGCTAACTTGAAATCGGTTTCAGATTATCAGCGGCTAGGATGAAACCGATTTCAAATTACCTCCTATGATTTCAATTAACACTCGTCAAATATAACAACTCTTTTAATAATCCATCACCATTGAACTAGTAATAATGTTTCAAATTTTGGCACAAGACCGGCAATATTAGAAAGAGGGAATTAGGCTACTTTATTTTATCGATTTCGGAGTGACGAAGTGTAAAGTTGATCTCGGTGGTATTTGAATTCGGCGCAGACGATTCAGCCTTCTTTCTGGTAGCTATAACTGCTACTTTTTTTTATTGATTCCGGAAGAGCGAAAGGGAAAAGTTGGCCGCTGCAGAATTTGAACTTGGAATGTAAAGAGCTTGAAGAAATACCAACCCTCAAAGCAATACATTGATCTATCAATGTTTAAATAATGATAGTAATTGTTTCTAACACAGGCAGAAAATCTTAAATTAGCCAGGAAGGGTTTAGTCATACCAACTATCTCATACTTGACTGTTACTTTATTTTATCGATATATATTGTTGCTATTATGCAAAAGTGGCGTAAGTCTAAAACGTTGCTTTTTCAGAAAACGAAATAGTTTAACCATTCTATAGTAAAATCCGTTGTACTACACATTGACAATTTTTGATATCTTGGCATCTAAAGCAGCTGGAGAAACGATAGTTTGACCAAAAGAACTGGCTATTAGAAGCAAAAATAAATATTGAGAAAAAAAAAATGCATTTGGCCAAATTTGGACATACGACAATTTAACATAATAGCAATGATGCGTTCACTTTTTTTGACTTGAATATTAGTTTACTTTGGCCCACCAGCTCAGAGGTAAGATTGTAAAAAAAAAGATGCATTTTTTTTAAAGGAAAGAGAGCTTTGTTCTCTCCGTCATTAGCGTCACCATTCACTCTTCAGATTTTACGAAAGTCTTTCACAATTCTACCGTCCCAGAAAGTGTGATCAACCGTAGAGCTATTTTCTTTCTTCATATTTTGATCTAAGTGACTTGGTAGTATCCTGTTGCTTCAATAATAATCTTTTTTTATATTTTATCTTTTACTTACTTCAGGCATTAGACTGCGGCCATGCTGGGGCACCGCCTTGAAAGGTTTTTAGTCGAACAAATCGACCCCAGTACTTATTTTTTTAAAGCATCGTACTTATTCTGTCGGTCACGTTTATTGGGCCACCAAGTTACAGCGACGTAAACACATCAACACCCGTTGTCAAGTGGTGGTGGGGACAAACATAGACTCGAACACAGACATACACGCACACACATATGTGACGGGCTTCTTTCAGTTTCCGTCTACCAAATCCACTCGTCTTAACCATTTATTTGAAATAAATACCAGACTAGCATGATTACTGAGGACGATTTGGACAATTAAACATTTGAAAGCGGTGCTCCAGCTTACCCGCTGTCCATTGACTGAAATCACGAACAGGATAAAAGAAAACGTGTGCGCGTGCACGAGGGAATTGCATAAATAAAACAGCCAGATGAACTGACTGACAGCTCTTCACTTCCACTAGCCAAATACTAACATTCAGCATTGTACCTTACTGCATGACCTCTATCAGGTATGTATGTTAACATCTACTTCAACAGCGGCTCTCTTTACAACCGAATCAAGGACCTGCTTGTAATACAGCGAACGCCTTGAGAAGATAAACAAACACTTCAGTAACGTGTGCAACATCTATCTACATAGCACTTCATACAATCATTCCATTGACCAAGCTTAACACTTTCCATTCGGTAAAAACGACACCTCGCTGTGTATGTGCACCTATGTATATGTATATATAATACGTGTCCTGGGTAAGGGGTTTCAGGGTTTTAAGGAGCGTGGAACAACCTCTTAACCACTATTGTTCTCAGATCGATTCTGACCCGGAGTAGTGGCACCTGTTAGAGTCCCAGTTATGGATTTACTAGCATGTAGACTAAGCCCTGCCTTATCTTCTTTTGTCAAATCCAGAACAGCGACTGTTACATCTGGCAGCTGCCCTGGCCACACACACACCCTTTGCGTTTCTCCGATCTTCGGCAGAAAGTTGTGTTATTGGCTACAAGAGGACAAAGCTAAGCAAACTAGCTGTAAAGATGCCCCACTATATACCATAAAAGCTACAGCTCGTCCTTGATCTCTTGTTTGCTATTCGATCAGTCGTAGATAAGTCAATTTTTACGAAGGATTGTGCGCCCTTCTCATCATCGGAAACAAATTTTTGCGCAAACTTCGATCGATATAACACGCAAACACACACACACACACACACACACACACACACACACACACACACACATACACAAATATGCATATGTGTGTACATGTGCGTGTGTGTGTGTGTGTGTGTGTCTGCGTCTGTGTCTGTGTATGCGCGATCGTGCTCGTGTAAAATAGTGCATATTTCCTTTATATCATCGTCGGAAATAATTGCTTACATGGACATTTGTTGGGCACTTTCGATGTAAATAACTTCGCTAAAACTAATTATTATGTAGACTATGGAGTACGTATTTGTCTTGTTTCGACTTTGTGTACCCCCAGGAAGCTAATACCAATTTGAGATGTTTTTTTTTAGGGTTGAATATAAAACGATGGGTTTTTTTTTCTTTTTCGGTTTGAATATAAAACATGTCTATTTTTCAAGTACATCCATCCATTCTAGTTAGCCTTAGAGAAAGTCTCTGTCTTTTTTGTACACCACCTGATGAAAAATACAGTTTTCGAAACAACGTTCGCTTAGCGTAAGACTTACAACAAGAAACGTTCACGCATATTTTCATTATATCGTACATCGGAAGCTGATATTTTCTGTTTATTCTTTTACTATTATAAAATTGTATAAACCAAAATAATTCGTTCAAGGATAAAACAGTGTGTTTTATTGGACTCATTGTTTTAATAATAATAATTATAATAATCCTTTCTACTGTAGGCTTAAAATTTCAAGGAAAGGGACCAGTCGATTACGTCGATCCCAGTGCTCAACTGGTACTTATCTTATCAACCCCGAAAAGATGAAAGGCAAAGTCCACCCCGGCAGAATTTGAACTCAGAACGTAAAGACGGACGAAATATCACTAAGCATTTCACCTGATGTGCTGACGATTCTGCCAGCTCGTCGATGTGCTACAGTAAATATTCTTCTCAATACCATAGATTTGCTTGTCAATTGTTTGACCGTAACCAATTAAGCATGTCCTTTGGTGCATAACGATATGTACATCTCTGATCACGCACAGAAGTAGTGGGTAAGCATTATAGCCATGTGTTGAGAGGAATTCTTGGAAGTTTGAATAATTCACCTCTGGAAATATGGGTGTTTCGTTCAACATCCTTAAACAACCCTTATTCAAGGACCATTTGAGCGGGATGGGCTACTCGATCTGAAGAAAATTCTAACTGAACTCCACCTGCAAGGTCATGCACTGTTTATCTTGATATGTGATTACCATGTCGGCACATATGGTTGTGATGCTTGTGTCTGATGTACCCTTATCAGATGGGTAGTCATGATGGGTATACCGGGCTTCATATATCTTACCCCAGTGTCACTTTGATGGCATGCACTGCTCTCTCACTCAATAATAATGACAATAATAATAATAATAATAATAATAATAATAATTTTCATTATTATTATTATTTTTATTTTCTTTGCACAACTTCTAATGCTGGAGATGTACTATGGTGTCAGCTGTCAGCTGTTCACTATCAGTGAACCAAGGTAACACCTCTTATTTTTCGAGCACCTTCCAGAGTATTCGAGCGGTTCCATTATTATTATTATTATTATTATTATTATTATTATTATTATTATTATTATTATTATTATTATAGGCACAAGGCCTGTAATTTGGGGTAGAATGTAAGCCAATATATCGACTCCAGTACGTAACTGGTACTTATTTCATGGACCTCGCATTCATAATAATAATAATAATAATAATAATAATAATAATAATAATAATAATAATAATAATAAGAAGAAGAAGAAGAAGAAGAAGAAGAAGAAGAAGAACTATTTTGGGCATTTGCCGACGATGTGCCATACCGTTTCACGCCTCTCACCACACAATTTGCATTTGTCGCTATTGGTAGTGTTGTCTATTCTATCGCTATCGGTAGTATTGTCTATTCTGCACTTCGTGAGCTGCGCATATGAGTGCTTCTGTCTCAATCTTCAGGTCACTCCTCCTCATCCATAGCCACCGGTCTTCTGTATCTATCTTCGCATTCACATCCCTTGCAAACTGGCTGTACATTTTCTTTTCCTTTCATACTTTTTCTTTTTTCTTTTTTGTTAATTTCCTGTCTAAATTTTTCTTTAGTTGCACAATTTTCAGTTTTGATGACGCCGGCCTTCTTCGTGTGTTTCAACAGTGGCTCCATGGCATTTTTTTATATACCACCCTAAGCTGTTCTTCTCTTCTTCGATAAAGTCTTGTCAACTGATCAAACCTCTCCCACCCTTTATTCTGGACAGTACAGCCTATCAGTGTTACTCTTAGGTAGGAAGGTTCCGTGTGCTGTCAGCATTTTTCTGGTCTTGGTATCCATTTTCTTCACTCCTCTCTTTGCCGTTTTATAATTCCCTCTCCATACCGAAGTGATGATATCGCCCACTTATTAACTGCTTGGATTTTATTCCATCCAGTCAATTTTGAGCTCAACACCAACCACAGTCTTCGGAAATACTTGCACTTTCATTTCCTTTTCTATTATCTTGTTCAACTCTAGTACACTGAGATATTTGTATCCTTCCGTTTCAATTTGTTTAATCAAGTCTCTATTCGGTAATTCTATCCCTGCTAGGGGCTGTACCTTGCTTCTTTTAGGTAGATTATTCCGCACTTCTTGAGTCCAAA
>NC_142930.1:22630079-22650079 GCF_046866305.1 Octopus bimaculoides | reverse complement strand
AATGTTTCGCGGCATTTTGTCTGGCGAGCTAACGATTCTGCTAGCTTGCCGCCTTAATAAAAATATATATAAACAATTGAAATTTACACGAAGCAAAAGACGAAGACGGGCAAGGGAACACCAAACAGATGTATTAGTTTGACGTGAAGAACGGAAGAGTCTTTGACGTTTCAACCCTCCGTTCTTCGAAAGGAAGGGATTAGAGGGAGAAAATGGAGAGAGAAAGAAAAACGGAGGGAGAGAAAATATGTAGGGATTAAAGGATTAACATGAATATATATATATATATATATATATATGTGGTGGTCTGTGGGTGTGTTTGTGGAGTTGTTGGTTAACTCCTCCTACATCATTTTATCAATTTTGATGAAACTTGACACGTGAGTAGAACTCATGTCTGGAAACCTCATGGCATAGTTAGATTGTTGAAGAAAAATCGATGATAGGACCCCTGAAAGGGATCCTTATGTTTATCTAATATATTTTATTCTAAAAGCCAAGGGAAATAACCCATTCATTTTCCTAAATTATTTGGTATAAATCAGATTGAGTATGCTTATTTGTTAGTACTTGAACTGTTAGAGTTATTTTCGCAATTTATCCAGTCTAACCCTTAAACAAGTAAGTAGTATTTTCCAAAACAATAGATCCATATATTTCGGTTAGTGACTTATTCACAAATATACCAACACTAGTGCCCCTGAGGGTAATATTCTCTGGGAACGAACAAAAGTCCTTTTCAGAGTCATTTACTTTGAATTGTTATCTCATATCTGATTAGGCTGTTATTATGTAACATGCTTCACGATTTTAGTATACATACCTCTTTAGTATGAGGTATGCTACTTTATTTGAATTCTTATTATCGGATAACTACTGTCCTGTTATTACATAACTGACTTCACAATTTGGGTATTCATAACTTATTGGGAATTCCCAAAAACATCTTGTGTATGACAATTAGGTATTCTCTGTAAATGCACAAAAGCCGTTTTAAGGGTTACATACTTTGTATTGTTATTGGATTAGCGAAACAATTATGAGAACAGAAGCAAAAGGTAAGCCCCGCTTTCCCGGGAATTTACCGGGTTCGTCAGCTAGTATATATATATATATATATATATATATATATATATATATATATATGTATGTATATACAGGGTGCGGCTGAAATACCTCCCACATTTTAAACTTTCACTTATTTGTTGCTAATGAACTTATACAAGCGCCAATGATGTTTTCATTTAGCTAATGAACAAAAACTGTAACCCTTTGTTTAAACAACAGTAAAATTAATTTTTCGTAAATGTTTCTTTTTTCCTTTTGTCAGCCTTTCAAATGTGCCGCACCCTGTATATTTCTATATATATATTTATGTATATATATGTATATATATATTATATATATGTACATATATGCATATATATGAATGTATATACATACATATATATATATATATATATATATATATATATATATATATATATATATATATATATATATATATATATATATATATATATATTGGATTTGGTAGACGGAAACTGAAAGAAGCCCGTCATATATATGTTTATACATATTATATACATATGTATGTGTGTTTGTGTGTCGGTGTTTGTCCTCCCACCATCGCTGGACAACCGATGCTCGTGTGTTTACGTCCCTGTAGCTTAGCGGTTCGGCAAAAGAGACCGATAGAACAAGTACTAGGCTTACAAAGAATAAGTCCTGGGGTCGATTTGCTCGACTAAAGGCGGTGCTCCAGCATGGCCGCAATCAAATGACTGAAACAAGTAAAGATATATATATGTATATATATACATATATATATATATATAGTATATTAGGTAGTTAGGAGAGGTATGATAATCCAGGTATTTAGCTTGGGAAACACTGACAAGGACAGCGGGTGTTTGAAAATTGCAAAAGGGGAATGTGGCTAGCAGAAGCTGATGTTGCGAATAAACAGAAAATGTCTAAGTTACACTTCCATTGTAGACTATAGATATTAGAAATTGAACACAGTTTCTTCGATTTTCGTTTCTTTTTTTTTTTTTACAAAACAATTCACAAAATATTTTGTGTACTATTATTATATTTTGTAAACAGTTCCGATGAAACAATTCTGAGTTGCTAGGTAGTATGAATTACGTAGCATGCATGGCTAGATAATTGTTAGCTTAGATATAATGTGCGAATAGCCACCATGGAGTTATTGAAACAATTGTCGACTATAAAGTAAAAGTAATAAATCCATAAACTCCAGTCTTCAATAAACACATTATATATATATATATCTTTTACTTGTTTAAGTCAGTATATTGCGGCCATACTGGGGCACTTCCATCGGCAATTTAAGTCGAACGAATCCACCCCAGTATTTATTCATTTTAAGCCTGGTATTTATTCTGTTTGTCTCTTTTGCTGAACCGCTAAGTTACGGTAACTTAAGCACACAGACGTCGGTTTTCAAGTGGTGACACAAAGACACACACACAAGCACACATACACACACCCACAAATATATATATGTACATATATATATATATATATATATATATATATTATATATATATATATATATATATGCATACACGATGGGCTTCTTTCAATTTTCGTCAACCAAATCCACTCACAAGGCTTTGGTCGGCTCGTGGCTTGAGTAGAAGACACTTTCCCAAGGTGCCACACAGTGGAACAGAGTTTAAAGCTTTCCCCTTATCTTTCCATAACTGTCTTCGCCCGATATCCATTGATTGTCACAGCTATCCTATCTATTTTATTTCCCGGGATCTATTCGGTGAGATTCTTGTTTTAGTTTAACTATTACCATTCACCTACAGGATTTGTGTAGTTCAACTCAATTTCAACGATCCTTCGAAGTATCCAAAGAATAACGTATTTATTCATTCTGAATATATTGTAGCAGAATCGACCGCGAATATCGGTTGTTTTCCGTCATTGGAGAACATCCCACCTCTTTTAGACGACAGGTATTCATAACACATGCGATTCACCGGTGTAAAAGGACTTTGAGACATCGACCTCATTGCGTTTCTCAGTCAGAGTTATCCCGGATCGATGAATTTGCCTAGACTACATACAGGCTCTTGTTTTCAGAAATCAATAAATCTCAAATGGACTTGTGATAGATAGATCATATCGTACCTAGAACAGTACATGCCTTTGCTGTCCTGAAATAAGAGGTAGCTCCCAAATGCCAGATCAATAAGAGAGATAAAGGTGCCTCCAAAAACCCATACCAAGACAAAATTGTCGGTTGCGACATACTAGTGAACGATGTTACGCACATCATCATCATCTGTCCACAAACGGGGGTCGAGCGTCGCCCGGGGCATCGCCGCTCGCACGCGTTTCGGTAGCGCGTCCACCTCCCGGTCGTTTCGGCCCGCACGGTTCCTCCGAGGGTGCTCTTCATTATAAATTGTTTTAGCATCATGCTATTTCTGCAAAAATCATTTATATTAAATAATATTTATAGGAAGGATTGTTCTGACAGCCATACAACCAGAATGTACTTATACTTCATACTCTTCTCATGCATTGAAAAATAACGCTATTAACTGAGACAAATAAATCTTTACAAGGAAACGTTCATATGCTGCTATTAGAGATCTCAATAATCTATCATTGGCATAGATACATTTTACAAAGAATATTGAAATAAAAATCACTAAAGCTGCCTTGGTAGGCTCTTACGAAGAAAGAAAATGAAGACAAGAAATTTTCGGTGTTTAAGTAAATAAGCCTAAATCCAGAGGATCTCTTCACTATGCACGTGACTCACTAGTCATAAAATGATATAAATGGTCCTATCCAGTGTCAAAGTGGCTCGAATAAGGACGGACGATCCTTCCTGGATTTGAAATCTGCTCGAAGAGCAGTACAAAAATTATTTTTTATCGGGCAAAGAAAGAGTAAAATATTGAACATTTAAATATACTCTACTCGCAAATTACTTCGCTGATCGATTAATACATATAATCATATCAGAATAGTAGAATTGATGAACATGCTTGATGTAAATTAGGCTTCAGGACCTAACAAAAGTGTGCTTACCTAAATCGAGATTTCTGGATGGTTTCAGATACAGACCGTTCATATCGACAAATGCATAGATGATATGGGTGCAGAGATATGGATCGATATTTTCTGGTTCGAATCGGCCGATACCAAGCCTGTCATTGGCAGAACTGCTGTAGTAGCAGACAACTTTGCGATTACCTGCAATAAATAAACAAACAGATAAATAAATAAATCATAGTTTATTACAAAGGGTGAAGACTTAAAATTCGTGGGTCGATGTTTGTTAGTCGATTAAATCTCTCCCACTACTTAACTAGAATTCATTCCGAGGGGACGAAAGACAGATTTAATTTGACGGAATTTGGAGTCAGAACGTAGAAAGCTGTAATTAAATATACCATAAAGCACTTTGTCTGAATCTTTTACGATCGTACCAATCAACTGTCCCCAAAGAAAGGTAAATAAAATGAATAAATAAATAGTAAAAACATAATTATTCACAAAACTTCAAAATGTTGCGGTCAGTTCATTATATTACTCAACTGGTAATTATTTTATCAACCTGGGAGGTTAAAAAGGTTAAATCGTCTTCTGCCGGATTTGAACTCAAATCATAAGTATTTTCTTCGTCATTCCGCCGGTTCTACCACTTCATTAATGATTACAATAAGTGACCTAAAGCTACATAAGATTTTGGGTAAGGGAATAGTGCTCAAATTGTTAACACTCGAAATAAAGTTGACCACGGTGAGTTTGAACTCAGAACATAAAGGGACCTAACGAAAGTGATTCTCCCCGATACTGTATTGATTCAACAACTCCCCCTCTTGTAATTACATTAACAACAGCTAGGAGGAAATACGCCTTTTATGGACGTTTTTGTTTCTATTTCAGTGCCTAAATTTATAAATCTTCATCACTTTGTTTCATTATGTTAACGATTTTGAAGGCGACATGATGGCAGAATCATTCCAATTGCTTACGTTCTTAGTTCGAATCTTACCAAGGTCAACTTTGCCTTTCATCTTTTTGGGGATCAATAAAACAAAGGACTATTCAAGTACTTAGATCAATGGTATCGAGTCATTTCTCTTTTCAAAACTGAGGACTTTGTGCCATAATTAGAAAGCACTGTCAAAGATTTCCATTATGTCATTGATTTAGTTAAGTTTGTTTAGTGCAACACTCGAACATATGCGGTGACAAGCAGAATAATATGTATATTATGATATACCAGAATAATCGTTTCTTACATAGGCACAAGGTCAGAAATCTGGGGAAAGAGTAACTCGATACCACTGACAACAGTACTTGACTAGTACTTTATTTCATCGACCACGAAAGAATGTAAGTCGAAATTGGCTTCGACGAAATTTGAAATTATAATGTAAAGAGTTGGAAGAAACGCTTTGACATTTCTGTCAATCGACCGCACTTGGTCAACGACAACAACAGCAACAACGGTGATAGGGATAACAATAATAATAATAATCTTTTTTACTGTAGGCAAAAGGTCAACTTATTTTGTTAACACCAACAAAATGATTCCGCCGAGGTTAGTCGAATAAATCGCCTCACGTACATTTCCTTTTTAAAGTTTGGTACTCATTCTATCGATTGTTTTTGGCGGGGACAGTAATAACTGAGTAACAAGATATCTAATTCTTCAGTTGTCATAACATCGGCCAATAGTTGCTTGGTAATCCTGACACTCGTAACATTTCCTTCATTTTCTAGTCTTCGGACAAGACTCGAAAAAATGTTTCTTTTTCTCAATTCAAATAGGGAGTTTCTTCGCAGTCACTCGAGCTATTAGAAAGAGCAGCTAAATCACTTTTAAATCACATCACTTCATCTTATATCGAGAAAGGCACATTTCATAATGTAGACTCTAAATATACCAAAATCACGAGATGGGCATGGCCAAAACACCTTTGATAAGTAGTGTTATCTATCAGAGCTAACATGGGTCCAAACAACAACCACAACAACAACAATTGGTATTTTTACATGATGAAATCTAACTTCATTTAAATAAAAGCTAATGGGCAGGAATTAGCGAGGACAATCACCAAAAATATCGTAGAAAGTGTATCCAAAGAACTAATCTTCAATTGGCACAAGAAGCAAAAAGTTCAAAACAAAAACCAACTACGGATTAACGAATGTTTTCTCATTAATCTAATATCAGTACATACCTTCGATGTTCTGGAATAGGAATGCCCACACCAAACACAACTGCAGACACAAGACACATATTCGAGCAGACGACATTTTCACCATCACAGCAATAACCCGAGATACAGGAGCAACGTTTCTTACCAAGTATCAGAGTATTTTTGACTCTGATCCATACGACATCGGGTACAGATATACCCGTTCAGTTCCGGGTATTGGAGGGAGGAACAGAGGGAAGTAATGTAAATAGGGGAAATCGCATAGTTGCGTTAAATGGCCAATCAACGTGTCGTATATGGGGCAGGGTTGAGTGTATGCACGTGTACGTTTAATAGCTTGCCAATGTGCATGTGTGCGCACGCATTTACGTATGTATTTGTGTGTATATGTGTGCATGCATGCATATATATATCTACGTAGGTCTATTATGTACGTATGTATGTATCTATGTATGTGTGTATACACATACGTATATATATATATATATATATATATATATATATATATATATATATAAATTAATATGCATGTGTATATACATATACATATACGTACAAACATACACACATTCACACATATATTTACATATAGCTGAATGAGTTTATGTATGTATTTCTGTATATGCATATATGTATGAATATATGAAATTATGTGTGTGTGTGTATGTATAATTTCAGTTGTCCAATGAGAATTCCCTGTAATGTTATATATATATTTATATAATTCTGTCTTTAATTTGATTTTTTTTATACTCTTACCTCTCCCGACCAGTCGAAATCTCCAAGTCAACACCACATCACTGCCAACTCAACCACTACCACTTCCAACAACAACACTGCTTCACTGTCACCTCGCCCATCCGTATCACTGTCACACAACCCTTCCAAAAGCAAACTATTAACAAAACAACAGTAGCAATTACAGACAAATCTTCATAAAACGATGAAGTTGGCTAAAAGGATTTTTTTTAAACGTCTATGACGAGACTGAGAATATTTTATAAAGGAAATTACGAGCTTTAACTCTCTCTCTCTCTCTCTCTCTCTCTCTCTCTCTCTCTCTCTCAGTTTCCCTCTTTCTCTCCTTCGACGGCATACACAGAGACACAGACACACACATACAGATACACATACTCACTCACATACACACAGTCACATACACACACTCACACACACACACACACACACACACACACACACAGACACACGCACATACAAACACAATGTCTACATTGCTTAAATGCATATATATTTACAAGTATTTGTTTATCAATCTATGCATATATATATATATATATATATATATATATATATATATATATATATAAATGAGCATATGCATATATACGTACAGGTATGTGCATACCGACATCCACCTGTATGTATAGGTGCATATCTGGGTACAGGACATTGCAAACAAAACAGAGACGAGAAAACGCACAAGCCACATAGAGAACATTCTACTTCATCAGCTACCTCCGTTTTAACACCGGCGTTTCGTGTGTGTGTATATGTATGTATGCATGTATGTATATATATACATATTTAAAAACTTTTGAACGTTTATATTGATTTCGGTCATTCGATTTGAGGCCATGCTGCGATACTACCTTTGATAATTTCGTCAGTCATATCGACCTCAGTTTTTAATTCAGACGGGTACTAATTTTAATGATCGTCATTTACCGAATGGCTTAGAAACTTTGAGCATAAAGGAGCACACCTCCGGTTTACACACACACTCACAGGTGCGCGCGCGTACACACACACACACACACACACACACACACACACACGCACACGTAATACAAAGTGTATGGAGCAAAACTGTAGAAATACACTAAACAATTTCTTGGACTTTAGGGTTTCATATCATAATACCATTCAACAGCGAAACAAAAGTACAACAAATAATAAATAAAATAGACTGACAATAATAAAAGTTTTGAAATTTACTGGAGCGGCGTTTTGCTTGGATCATTTCACTTAATGGATATTTTTGTCAAGTCAATTATTTTACGAAAAATCTCTAAGAATTCATAACTTTTGTTAAACCTTAGATTTTTTACGCACCGAATATGTATATGCAACAAGGATCATGTATACGAAAAACTGATTAACTGGACATAGGAGATAGAGCTAGTATTCTTATGGAATGTTTGAATTATTTCGTAAAATAATTGAATGAGCGAAGTATTTAAATTCCAGTTATATCTTTTACCTTTTGCTTGTTTTAGTCATTAGACTGCGACATGCCTTAGGGCACAGCTTTGAAGAATTCTAGTTGAACGAATTGGCTCTAATACTTACTTTTTTAAAGCCCGGTACTGGTCTTTTTGCTGAGCCGCTAAATTTGTTGTCAATCGTGGTAGGGGACAATCACAGACACAAAGACACGCACAGAGATGCAGACACACATGCACTGTAGTAGAAGACACTTGCCCAAGGTACCACGCAGTGGGACTGAAACTGGAACATTGTGGTTGAGAAGTAAACTTCATACCATACATCCGCGCCTGAGCTAACCTGAATAAATATTAAAAACTTAATTGATAATATAAGGAAGCACCAATCCAGCGGCGAGCTGGCAGAAACGTTAGCACGCCGGGCGAAATGCTTAGCGGTATTTCGTCTGCCGCTACGTTCTGAGTTCAAATTCCGCCGAGGTCGACTTTGCCTTTCATCCTTTCGGGGTCGATTAAATAAGTACCAGTTACGAACTGGGTCGATATAATCGACTTAATCCGTTTGTCTGTCCTTGTTTGTCCCCTCTGTGTGTATCCCCTTGTGAGTAGTAAAGAAATAACAAATCCAGCTTATCCTTCGATTAGGAATGCTTTAACTGCATTAAAAGACAAAGACTTGAAAGACAGAATATATTACATACCAAATAACACTAATACTCAAAGCATAAGAATTATGCTTATAGTTTAAATATTCGTTTCATTAGAGCTAGGATTTTCTTAAACTTTATAAATAAGCATTTCTCCGTAGACTATAGATAGCGTAATATCTTTAATGGAAATACCACTAAAGGAAATTGCTGAAATTTCGCTCCCTTCAAAGAGAAGTAAACTTTCCAGCAAGATCATGTAAAACCTTTCTCTTCTGTGTTATTGTATCTAATGTCTTATTTTCCAATCATATACGTCTCTCTAAAGCATTAGTCTACTGGGCTAAGTCCCTTTTGTAAATAGAATTTTAACAAGAGCTGTGTAGTACAAACTAAAATTCCTTTTTAAAAATTCTCAAAATATCTCTATACATTCATATCTTCAAAAAGACCCCTAACAAGCTCACTGTCAAAACATCTTAAGTTTAAAGAATGACAATATTAACAATAATAAAATCATTTGGTCCATATAATATGTTATCCTCTAATAATATCTCTAGAATGTGTAGTCTTTGCTTCTCGGAGAAGTATAATATCCTTTTGCAATTTTTAACAAAAAATTGGAATTGATGAATATTTGCAGTCATTTCTATCATTATTCATAGAAAGAATTTTCAATTCCCAGCTAGCTAAAATTGTCTCCTACATAATGAACTTACTGTACTTAGGGAAAAGCAGACAATTATTTATCAACACTAAAATTCAAAAAGCAATAGCTGCTATTCTTGTTTTGTGAATTATATTTATATCATATTGAAAACATGAAAATATCGCATTGTTTTGTATGTGAATAGATGAATACATGTTACATATTCTACTTATAATAAACAAACAAATGAAAGTAAGCCGAATTTTCTGTTTCTCAGTACAAAAATATCGACGTGTTATGAATATTTTTAATTCTTAAATATATGTTGACTCTCTACTTTTGAATAATAACACCGTGAAAATCGGTGCTGCGATTCCAAAAAACTGCTGGTTGCGACTTCAAATGAAATATAAACCCTACATGTTATGCATTGAATACATTTTCTTCGTTTGTTAGCACAAAAATTTCTCCAATCCATATATGTGTATGTGTGTGCATCAGTATATGTGTGTGTGTATATGTGCATATGCGCGTTGCATGTATGTGCGCCACATCTCACACGTTAAAATGCAAACACATAGACCATGAAGTGACCGATATTAATCTATACCTGATATGACACGAATACATCGATTTGTATTAACCAATGACCCATGTTAAAGGTATGTTACTAACAAGAGAAGTTTATGATTATATTTATCTATTTTTCTCTGTCTCTTTCCTCCATCCCTCATGTTATATATAAATATATATATATATATAATAAAGAGACAAAAAGAGAATGAGAGGAATCGAGAGAGAGAGAGAGAGAGAGAGAGAGAGAGAGAGAGAGAACGGAAGAAAGAAAGACAGAAGAAAGAAAGAAAAAAATGAAAGAAAGAAAGAAAGAAAGAAAGAAAGAAAGCACGGGTTGCCGTTTTGACACTGTCGTCGAGATCAAGAGCGAATCGCAGAAGGTCCTCGATTCGCTTACGGAAAACGACTTCCAGACCGGATTCCAAAAGTGGCAGGAACACTGCGACCGGAGTATTGTTGCACAAGATGACTATTTCGGAAGTATTTATTTTATTAAACATAACTAGTCCGCGAACCTTTTGATACTACCTCGTATGAAGGCATGAAATAACAAATATATCCTCTGCATTTCTCATTATGTAATGAGGCTTGGACTCTGCATTTTAGCCTGACCCCACTCCCGATGTAAAGATAAGATCTATATGGTAGTATGGTATAGGAGTTTAATATCGGCCCAATTACTGAGTCCAGAATTCACGGGTGTTGTGTACGATACCTCTCTATCAGGTATGACCACTTTTGCACTCCTCTACTCTTACCTTTTAAAATATTCTTCTTTAAGCGCCTGCAACCGAGATATAGTACCCCCATGTAACAGTGGCGGTCTCAAAATAATGAAAACACACAATATAGCAAAAGTCCATATCCTAGGACCTCGACAGCTTTCAACGGTCTATGCAATCGTTCGGTCGACCGGAAAATCTCGAGTACTCCTATTTAAACTACACTTATTTGCTTTCATAAGCGCAGGAATTACAGAAGTGGTGTTTCATTGTTGGAAACGCTCATGGTACCCCAACAACCACAAGGTTCATTGTTAGTTTTTGGTTCCTGAATAAAACAAAAATGCAAAGAAAAAAAAACGTACTCCAGCATGGCCGCAGTCAAATTACTGAAACAAGTAAAAGAGTTAAAGAGTAACAAAAAAATCCCGTCACATCAAATTTTCTAGCGACAGTCGCTTGTGTAACTAGAGTATCAATTGAAGTCTTGGAAGTCGTTAAACATTAGCGATAGATATGACTGTAGGCTTAAAAGTTTATTTCTCAGCTGCACATGTTCGAATTCGGTCCTATTGCATAGAGATATATATGCTTTTATAGTCTTGGGTTGATTAATACCGTGTAAATGAATGTTATATTGTCATTAAAGAATCCCAAGTTAACTCGTCGGAGATGTAAATTAAATTTTGATTTTACATCTCCGTTGAATTAACATGGGATCCCTTAACGACAATGTAACCTTCATTTAACTAGGATATCTTCGGCCTGATGAGAGCTAGTGGAGTACCCCTCATTATGTAACTATTACTTCTGAGGTTCTGCTAGTTAGGAAATATATGTAGCCTGGATTTTACCTGCTCCATTCCTTTCCAAAGTTCTGCTAGCTTGGAAACATATGTAGCTTAGATTTTACCTGCTTCATTCCCTCAACTTGGATTTTTATTTGCATTAATAGCAACCCTAATAGCTAACCGTGAACTATAGAAAAACATTTTTCAGTTTATTGAATTTCGATATGGGAAAAACTTACAACTTTCTACGCCAATAAACTATTATTGTTCCTGAAAATTATTTTTTATACTTACTACGGACTGCTCGAAGCTTTCTAATTTCCTACACCTATATCTCTGGATCTTACAATTACGTATCATTATATATATATATATATATATATATATATATATATATATATATATATATATATATATATATATATATGCACAGACGCACATCATAAGAAAAAGGTTAAAAGTGACTCCGAAATTTCATCAACAACAGACTGCATTTTGACAAAGTCAATCGCCAGTGAAAAGTCGAAGTCACAGTTAACATTTTCCTTGTACAAAAATATCATTAATACTCTTAAATGTATTAGATGCTCTTTCAATTTATATTATATATTTTCAACTTATGAGTTTATAGAAAACACAAACACGCACATACATATGCTTAAATGTAACCACATGTGAATCGTTGGCAATCTTTTTGCTCCGTCTTCCTTTCTATTGAACTTTCCTTTGTTTCTGAAGAAGAGCGTTGCTCGAAACGTTAAACCGCCTTTCTTTCTTCATTTCTTTCTTTCTTTCTTTCTTTCTTTCTTTCTTTCTCTGACCGTCTACTAATACTTTACATGTACCACGTCCTCGCGTTGTTGTTTTTTGTGTTTGTTGTTTTTTTTTTGGATTTACATGTATATCTGCGTGTGTGTAAGTGTGCGCGCGTGCGCGTGTGTGAGTTTGTGTGTTGGTGTTAACATGCTTATAAGGTTATACAAAACACGTGGTTCGATTCCCTTAGGTGACGTTATAAATTTTTCTGTCACACAAAAAAGACACACACACACACACACACAAACACACACACACACACGCACCCACACACACGCACGCACGCACGCACAATATGGTTAGGTGACCATGAATGTGTATGGGTGGGTGTGCATGAGTGTTGAGTTTGTATGCAAGAAAGGTATAGGCAAGTGTTTAAGTATACACATATTCACATTTAGGACTTGCACAACTTTGTCTATAGCCAGGATCATTTCGTCTTTCTACCGGATTAAAAGATAAATACATAGATAAGTAGAGTTCATTGCTGTCTGTTATCTCTAGATTTACTATTACTTTAATCTGATTTTCTGTGTATCTTATGGATTCAAGCTGTCTACGAACTCTTAAACATTTATTTTTCTTGTCGTTGACTTTTATCGCTAATTTGAACCAGATTTTAACAGTTGAACCACATTTTAAAATTCGGTTCAAATCTTGCAATACAATTTGGCTTATGACCTAGGATTTACTGATTGGTTGTATTTCGTCAGAAAATCTTAATCAATTGTGACATAGTAAGATTAACTAATAATGTACTTTGTTAATGATTTTCAAGACGGAGATGCACGTGAAAAATATTACAATTATATGGCGGATGAATATCAAATGAAAGTTATTAGGAAGAAATTTTTAATTTATAGGTTTCTCTTTCGTCTGATGTAAAAGGCTGTTATCGCTGCTAGTGCTGTTATTGTTGTTTTTTAGTCCTATGTAAGACCTGATCCAGCAGACCTATGATTAAAGGCGTTCCAGTCGTAACCATCCCGTGATTTTGTATATCAAGAGTTAAATTTCTAAATATTACTTTTAAAATAGTAGAATGGCTAACCACACAACCATTTTAAGGCCGGTTAACCGCGTCGTGCGTGTTTGTGTGTGTGTGTGTGTGGGGGATGCTGTGATGTATATGCGTATGTAAGTACCTGGTTTTTCCCTAAAATGGATACCTGCATTGAATATTTACATAATCAGTACTTATTAAGATACATTTCATTTTCAAAATTTAATAGAATTTACAATCAAAATTTAATTTTTTTATGAACACCTGTTTTCAAACCGGTGACCAATCTGGTCTAGGCACTTGTTGAAGCAATGGAGTCGCAATCATCAAGAAACAGTTTGTTCGGTATTTGTGCATATTTTCGTTCAATCACTGCCCTCAATTCGTTGACTGTTGCAAATTTTGTATTGTAAACTTTATCTTTTAAGCTTCCTCTTAAAAAAAAAGCATTGTGGAATTTTGCTGGAAATAAAACTCTATGTACATCTTCAAAGCTCTCTTGAATGTTTATCATAACTCTATCGCAGCAATTTCAAGTAAATGGAACCAGTCACAGTACGTTAACAGAGAATGGTCCAACTAATCCTTTTGATGATAAGCTGCACCATACTGTAATTCCTAGTAAATTAACTCGATGTTCCTCCATAATACACGGATTCCTGGGTCCCCAGTAGATGCAGCTGTAGCGGTTAATCGAGTCATTTAATATAAATGTACCCCGATCACCCAAAGCAATCTTTCTCGGAAAGCGTGCATCTTCTACACATCATTGCCAAGAACCACTTGCAAAACTCCACTTTTTGGTGCAGATAATCTCCATTGAGAGCATGGACTATTCCTGGAATGTAACTTTTCGAAAGACAGCGCTTGAAAATGCAACGGCCACTTAATTTTGAAAATGTCACTCACAACTTGCTTGGAACACAGATTTTCTTGATCTCTGGTAATACGTTTCCAGTACATTTCCGTGTTTTGTGCGATTCGTCGATGTCTGCGATTTTCCTGAACATTTCTTTTCGATATCAACAATTTTACCTGCTTCAAACTTATCTCTAATTCGAGCTGTGGTGCGTCACGTGGGTGGATACTGTTTGAAACTCCTTAAAATTTCTTCGTACTTTGCATTTTCAAACATCCAATAGCACTTTAGGAAAAAATTCCTTTGTTCAAAGCTTAACCTGGGACTCATCATTACTTCTAATGGGTTAAATCTAAGCAGAAATGAAAATTGAGTTATCAGCTGTTAAAGTGTGTATACATTTTTCGGGGACACTCTGTAAAAGAGTTCGTATTCCATGTTTTCGTATTTCGTAGTTCATGTTGTTTACGTTTTATGACGTCCTGTACCCATATATGTATATGTATATACATATATATGCAAGTATGTATATATATATATACATATATATATATATATATATATATATATATATATATATATATATATATATATATATATATATATATATATATATATATATATATATACATGTATATATATATATATATATATATATATATATATATATATATATATATATATATATATATATATATATATATATATATATATATATATATATATATATATAGGTAAATGATAGGGTTACCTCAGTCCTTCAGGGGTAGTCTGAAGCATCCAAGCAACCAGGGGATGTTTAAATCCGGAGGCACTCCTGGGGATCACCTGTACGGGTACTGTTTTGGGTAGAGGGCATCCAGAGGCAGGTAATTTATTGTTTAAACCGTAGTTTATAATTATATATATATATATATATATATATATATATATATATATATATATATATATATATATATATATACATTCAAGTGTTGGGTGTGTTCTTATTAGTAAGCCGATGAAGCACGTTCACTGCCTATGACTACCTGACGTCGGTATTGATTCAATTTCGCTGGATCTACACCGCGAATTCCTCAGTGTACGCTGAGTATACAGCGAATGAGAGAGACGGAAAATGGAATTCAGAGAAACTTTAAAGTTTCTCGTATCTTCCATTTTTCGTCTGTATCATTTGTTTTATACATACATACATACATACATATATATATATATATATATATATATATATATATATATATATATATATATATATATATATAGTAGTTGTATACTGATAACTTAACGTGACAGTCCCAATAAGGGAATATACTACTGCTGTTTAGCCCTAGGAAGCCAGACGGCTTCCTATTAGGCCTTGACACATTTCCTGTGCCCTTATCCTTACGAAGGGGAGACAAACTCCTCCACCCAGCCTAGCCTGCATTCAGGGACATGTTTCTGAGTCTTTGCTCGTCATCAGCCTGAAGTAGCACGACCGGCTAGATGAAGAAATCTGTTTCACCTTCGTAAGTATATACTATTTCAGTGAAATAGTATATACAATATTGGGACTGTCACGTTAAGTTGGCAGTATACAACTACTTTAACGCATCACTACTGCTTGAGTCTCTCTGAGAGATTTAGAAATTCATTATTTCTAATATATATATATATATATATATATATATATATATATATATATATATATATATATATATATATATATATATATATATATATATATATATATATATGATTTTAGAACATGACTTGCTGAATGAAGACAAAAGTATTTAACTGCTTTTCGATTACATAAACGATAATAGTTCATAATGTCCATAATTTTTACTAAGAAGCAAGTCGACACTTCTTATGAATATTTATAGCATCCTGCCTTAGCAATAGATCAGCATTAGTTTGGCAGAAACGTTAGAGTATCTAGCCAAATTGTTCACAGTATTTAGTTTCATCCCTCTACAGATTGAATCCAAATTTTACCTTTCATGAATTTAATGTTAATGTCAATAAAAGTAATAGCAGTAATATATTTCTCTCCAATGAAAATTAGCCTTGATCCGAATAAAATACATTTTTTTTTAATGAACGATACAGCTTCCTTATGACATAACTACAAGTAAGAAAATGTGGTCTGGTAAGGTAATGGAAGACAGACGTGTGAGATAATAAGAAATGAAATGATAGAAAGCAGTAAAGCAAACTGTCTGGAAAATGGAAGAGATAAAATTTATGTCGTGATGGGATTAGTAAACAATAGGTTTGATTCATAACATCTCAAAGAATCAAAAGCTATCAAACAAGCGCTAAGCCACTCAGTTTTCTTATGATATATTAGAGTTTGCAATTTCACGAAGAGAAAAATAATATTGTTTGAAGCCTAAAAAAAAAGCGGGTCATTGATCTGAGAAAAGATACTTTATAAAATGGGTGGAATATGAAGATGTGTGCTGCGATCACTTTCAATCACTAAATATGTTTTATTTAACTTAACAAATATGCTGCTGATTTTTGTTTTACTTCTATCACGTTTTTACCTGTTTTCGTTTTGGCGTAAAATAAACTGAAAAAAGTCAATTTTGGAAGAAAAAAAAACTGTAAATCAAGAAGCGAGGAAGTGTTGGGTATAAATAAAAGGCGTCTTCTATAACAGAATACTATGAAATATCGTTGATTTGTGACAGGAAAAAAGGTGAATCTTTGAATTAGGGGCGTAGTTTCAAATAAGTTCTTTCCGGAAATGAATGAAAAGCCCCACAAAATGAGGACTGCCAAAGAGTTGACGCTCATAAGCATGTTCCAGGCACGGAATAAAAGAAAAGCGAACAGTCGAAATCAACCGGTGACACCTTTGATTTATATAAAAGATTACTGTTTGGATTAAGGTGAAAAGCAAACAAGGAAACTACCTAATATTGACTCACGAATCATTGAAGATATATCAACATGCGAACACACGGACACACACACACACACACACACACACACACACACACACACACACACACACACACACACACACACACACACACACACACACACAGGTATATATATGTGTGTGCGTCCACATAAGAAAACTCATGCACATCTGATGTATAGAATTATTTTTTTAAGTTCACAAAATTTGTACATATGTACACACTCACGTATGTTCATATAATGATTGCACATAAGGATTTATTTTGACTAGACACTGACAGATTTTTATAAAGAAGAGACGTTAGTTCATTGCGTTGACCCAAATATTCTTTAAGTAGTATAAACCAACCTTACTCTAGGGTACGAAAAAGCTCTATACATTCTTTTTTTAACAATAAAGTAAGTTAATGTTAAACTTCTAAATTGTAAGTTCACTACAGCTTTACCTACCATTATATTACAGTTTTACATGTTTCAGTAATTTTGACCGTGGCCATGCTGGAGCACCGCCTTTTAATCGATGAGGTCGACCCCAGGAATTATTCTTTGTAAGCCTGGTACTTATTCTATCAGTTTATCTTGACGAACCGCTAAGTTACGGGGACGTAAACACACCAAGATCGGTTGTCAAGTGATGATGGAGGAACAAACACACAAATACACACACACACACGCACACACACACACGCACACACTCACACACACACATACACACACACACACACACACACACATATATATAAGAATAAAATAATATTTATACACACACACACACACACACACACACACACACACACATACACACACACATATATATATATATATATATATATATATATATATATATATATATATATATTATTTTATTCTTTTTTACGTGTTTCAGTCATTTGGCTGCGGCCATGAAGTCTTTCGAAGATAATGCTCTGGAAAGAAAGCACCCTCCTCCGACAAACATGCCCTTGATTTGTCCAAGGTCAACAGCCTTGGCTTCAATGCTTAACAATGTCCATTGCTACAGATCGGAATTTTTCAACTTAGCCGAGTGACGTAAGGATGACGTAGGATTTGAATCGAAATTGAAAAGTATTTTAGAATGTTTCGAAATTCAAAGAATATCTTTGTCCATTCGAATACAACCAAAAATTTGTATGAAATTAGCAGAGACGCTTATTATAGGATTTTTATCATATAATTTAGCTAATAATTATGAAAGACTAACATCTTAGAAGTAAGAAGGGAAGTTAGTTTTGCGACATCTATATATAATATTTAAAGATTACAAAAAAACCTTCTTAATGGCCCAACTTATTGGTCGACGTGTCCAACTAAAAGTGAATAAGGTGTTGTAAGTAAAAGTATCCTACACATCATTCTTCTTGTAATAATTCGTCATTATTGAAACAAGCATTGCTGATATCAATAAGCATATATATATATATATATATATATATATATATATATATATATATACTTTATTTAAAAGCAGCAGAAATTTAACAAAAAAACCGTTACTCTGAGTTTCACGTTCCCGTTCATCGGACAAACTGTCCGATGAACGGGAACGTGAAACACAGAGTAACGTTTTTTTTGTTATATTTCTGCTGCTTTTAAATAAAGCATATTACTCTACCTCTGGTATTTGAGTACTCTTTTTTCCACCTTGTTGCACATTTCATGTGCTTACTCCGGTATATATATATATATATATATATATATATATATATATATATATATATATATATATATATATATATTAGAATTAGGCGATAAAAGCATCTCTATAGGAAAAACTTCATCAATACAAATTATCAAAAGCTGAGTTTGTCCGGAAAAAATCCTTTAATAGATGCCACACACGCACACACACACACACACACACACACACACACACACACACACACACACACACACACACACACACACGCACACACACACACACACACACACACACACACACACACACTTATCCGGTTCGATTGCATTTCTCGATATTTGAATCTTGAAAAGGCATTATATTTTTCTAAGAATCATATCTCTGTCAATGATTCGGGTGGTAAAAGAATTATGCATACATGAAAATTTATGGCTTTCTTTTGATATTTGGGTGAAAAAGAACGTTACTAATTCTTTTGATGTTGTGAAGGATGATACAGACACAGCAGAAATTTATGAGCTTATTTGTTTCCATACTTTACTTTAACAACTAACAAGCTTAATAATTTGCAGTGTGGTTTGTATTGAAATGATGGATTCATTATCATACGGGATATGTAGCTTCAGCAAATGGATATATTTGGAAAAAATCTTTTGGATTAAGGTGAAAAGCAAACAAGGAAACTGTCTGATATTGACTCACGAATCAATAAGAAGTTATTTAAAGGCTTATTCCGAAAAATTACAGTTAATACAAAATTTATATATAATGAATTGTAGGCGCAGGTGTGGTTTTGCAGTAAGATGTTTGCTTCTCAGCTACATAATTCCGGATTCAGTTGCCGTATGTGTTACATTGGGCAAGTGTTTTCTACTACAGTCCTGGGCCGACCAAAACTTTATAAGAGAATTTGACAGATAGAAATAGAAAGAAGCAAGTCATATATAAATATAT
>NC_142930.1:22615079-22622579 GCF_046866305.1 Octopus bimaculoides | reverse complement strand
CAGCTGAATTAAATTGAAGTGCATGTGATTATTTTGTTCTCAAGTTAACATAAGTTTTGTTTTACTTATATTCTTTTCTACTCTAGGCACAAGGCCTGTAATTTTTGGGGAGGGAGTCAGTCGATGAGATCGACGCCAGTACGCAACTGGTACTTAATTTATCGACTCCCGAAAGGATGAACGGCAAAGTCGACTTCAGCGGAATTTGAACTCAGAACGTAAATACTGTTAAGCATTTCGCTCGGCGTACTCACCACATTTATTACTCGAGGAAGAAAGTATGGCACAGTGGAGGTACGATTCGCGACGGAAGACGAAGCGATAAAGCACTCCACTGAGGCCATAAGAACGTAAGAGTGGGTACTTTTGCCAACGTACTGTGGCAAGCGTGCTGCCAGGGTGAGAGTAGGCAAAGTACCACCAGAAATAAACGAAACATGGCTGGTAGCAGCCATTATGTTTAACATGGAGGAAGAAACCAAAATAGTTAAAGTGACTTAAAGTGACGAGAATTGGTGGAGGTATGGCATAGAGATGGCCATACAAGCAAGTTTGAATGATCTAAACAAAAATGGAGAGAAAATAGTTCTGCCCGAGGATGTGAGGCTGAGAGTGGTGGTGGAGAGTAGTTCCCCCCATGTGCTACCTATGTAGAGAGAAAGGTCATATGAAGGCGAAGTGCCCCTAGAGAGAAAGGGAGGAACAGCCTGAGGAGCAGGAGAGAGTAGGCGAAGTGGTACACGACGATGTAAAGGAGACAGCAAAAACAGAGGAGGAATTCACAGTAGTCAAAAAGCGAAAAAGAAGTGAAAGAGTGAGCTTTCCGCCGGAGAGACAGAAAAAGAAAAAAGAAGTGGATAGGGGGTTGAGAAAGAGGTTGAGAAGGAGGTCGAAAAGGAGGTAGGTGAGAAGATGGTTGATAAGGAGCTTGAGAAGGAGCTTGAGGAGGAGCTCGAGGAGGACTTTGAGAAAGCAGAGACAGTAGCAAGGACACTGGCTATACCAGTGGAGGAGAAATATTTAAGCGGATTTCTCTACGGTAGAAGTTTTCGCCATCAGACGGACCACCAACCGTTACTATCAATTTTCTGATCGAAGAAAGGAATTCTTATCCTCTCAGCTAACAGATTACAACGATGGGGTACATTGTTAAATTACAACTTTAAGATGAAGTACATTCATTCTAAGAAAACTGACCATGCGGATTGTTTATCTAGGCTAATTCCGAAGATGCGGAACCGCTGGAAGATATGGTAATGGCTGCATTACAATCGGAAGAGGAAATTAAAAACGTTATGTGTAACGTCATTCAGGAGTTGCCAGTGACTGTACAACATATAAAAAGTAAATCAGCGGAGGACAAATGCATCATAAAAATGAAGGAAACATTGAAAGATAAACAAAGGAGAAACACAAATGCGAACCATTTTTCACTCTGCGCCGATTTTTTAATGTACACATAAAGAGTGGTAGTACTAACTGCCCTACAGGAACGAATATTACATGAAATTTATAGTGGACACACGAGGATGTCAAGAATGAAAACTTTAATGAGGAGTTACGTGTATTGGCCGACAAATGACCGGGATATTGAAAATTTGGTAGAATCATGTAGATGTTGTGCGCTAGCAGCCAAGGCACCACCGGTGAAATACCAATCATGGCCTGAAGCAGATAGTCCGTGGTCGAGGGTACATATAGACTACGCTGGACCGGTGAATGGCGTGTACTTCTTGATTATTGTTGATAGCTTTACCAAGTAGCCGGAAGTATGTAGGTGCAGTTAACCTACCTCAAAGACAACAATAAAGTTCCTGCACGGACCTTTTGCTCGATAGGGTATTCCGGACACCATAGTATCGGACAATGGAACAATAGAATACAATTTACAGGATACAAGTTCAAGAAATTGTGCAAAATGCATGCAATCAAGCACATGTTTACTCCGCCCCACCACCCGAGGTCAAATGGGCAAGCAGAACGATTTTTAAATACTTTCAAGCGAGCGCTAAAAAAAAGCAAGGAACGAATTAGGAAAGGACAAAGCGCTAACTAAATTCTTATGGGTGTACAGAATAACGCCCAGTCTGAATACCAGTTCAGGTAAGTCGTCGGCAGAGCTAATATTTACTCGAAAGATTAAATCGATCTTCGACAAATTGTTGCCGGAAGAAAAAAAAAACTATAGAGAAAATGCAAAAAATTCAACTTAACATTTTGATGTCAGAGACAAAGTCCATTTCAAAGTATACAAGAACGGTAAGGAGAGTTGGCAAGATGGTGTAGTAACTAAAAGAATTGGAAATCTGATGTATTTAATAAAAGACCAACGGTGGGAGCATAAACGGCACCTAAATCAATTAAAAATCAGACATACAGAAGAAAGAAAGGAAGTTTCAATGAAAGTGTTTTACGACATGTTCGATGTTCCAGCATCGAAAGAGATTGAGCCTAGAAGGAGCAGTGACAGAAAATGTAAACAGACTGAACATTTAGAAATAATTCCTAAGTGGAAAAGGTACTGAACTCCTTAGGGGAAGCAAAATTGCAAAAAGAGAGAGGTACTGAAGAGAAAGAAAGGAAAAAAATAATGATAAAATAAATTTCGTTTCCTACAGAAGTCAAATTCTCAAAAGGAGAGATGTTGTGGCGAGGGTCACGGCACCCCCTGCAAGAATAGACTTCACCGAACGGCTAGAAATAGTAGCTGTCTGTGTGAGATACAGAGAAGGCGTTAATCGCAGGAAGCCGTAAGGCGTCGTTTTGGTAGTTTGTGAGAATATCGCTCGTGGTGTCGTGTATAGTTCGCTGAGAGTTTGTTGTTACTCTGTTTCGTTATATGTTTTGTTGTATATAGTGTAAACAAGTAACGTCATAAATAATGGCGATACAGAAATAATTGGCGACGAGTAACTACGTTGCAAAACATACATGCATACATACATACAAACACACATACATGTATCCATACATATATACATGCATACATACATTCATATAGAGATACATATATATATGTATGCATGTATATATATATATATATATATATATATATATATATATATATATATATATATATATATATATGTATATATATATGCATGTATATATATACATGTATATATATATGAATATGTATGAATATGTATGTATATATATGTATATATATGTATGCATATGTATATATATATATATATATATATATATATATATATATATATATATATATATATATATATATATATATATATGTATGTATATATGTATATATATATATATGTGTGTGTATGTACATATATATGTATATGCGTGTATATATGTATATATATATATATGTATATATATGTGTATAAATATCTATATATTCAATATATATATATATACAGAGAGAGAGAGATTCAGACGTGTATGTGTGTGTGTGTATACATTATTCAAAATTTCACACAAAAAAAAAATAGAAACAAAAACAGAGACTAGTAAGGGAAGAACAAACAAAGTGTATAAATTTGACACGCAGAAAAAATGGAAGCCTTTGACCGTTTCAAGTCTAAGCTCTTCTATAGAAAAGAAGGAGAGAAAACACGTGACACAAAAATTAGCTAACAGAAATATATCAGAATGGCCAGTGGCAGGAATTTGGGCAACAAAGATGCAGAAATGGTTACTAAACACTATAGAAAAATTAATTCTTGATTAAATTAAATTTCCTTGTGGAAATTGTGTCCGACTCCAGTCTAGAAGAGATCATAATCTTAAGGAGTCTACATGTTTTTAATTAACACGCCGTTAAAAATAAGTGAACAGCTGTGTATCTGCCTTAAAGGATGTCTTCAGCACAGTGTGGAAATGATGGAGGAAGTGTCTCTTGGATTTATTTGATATTAGTCTGTATAGTTCATTTCGTTGCTGCCAGGCGGTGTTCCGTTAGCTAGGTGTAGAAATCACGTCTAAAACAACATCAGCCCTTGAAAGCAACAATCCAGAACTGCCTTCCTGCTTTAGAGAAACAGAATGCCCTGAGCGGATATGGGGACAGATTTCGACAGCTAAATGTTGGCTGATGAGATGATGATTGTATGAGACTGTGTTTAGGTTGTAGTATTTGCTGTCAGAAATTAAATGAAAAGCTAACCATAACATTTTGTGAATTGAAAACTTATAGTACTTGTTTGTGGGTAAGATGTGACGAAGAATTTCCTAATACTAATATTACACCGATTCCAACCTATTCTCAAATATCGCGATCCCTTCAGCTCATATAACAGTGAATTACAACTTTACAGCTTTTTACAAAAAGTAGTCCAGAGACAGTTGCAGCCCGCAAAATGTACGTCATGTACCCAACTTTAAGCCATGAAAACAGGCCTGACATGTGCACTCGATATCTCAAACCATTTTTCATAAATTCTTCACGGAAGCTGTGTGCCTATGTGTGTGTGCCTATGTGTGTGTGTGTGTGTGTGTGTGTGTGTGTGTGTGTGTGTGTGTGTGTGTGTGTGTGTGTGTGTGTGCATGTGCGTGTGTGTAGGTGTGTGGGGCTGTGTGAAACTGAGTAATGATGGAAAGAAATTCAGTGACTTTTCTAACAAACTTTATTTCAAGTATTGAATGCTATTTTCCTTCATTTACACATAAAACTTGTGTGTCTGTGTGTGTGAGAGAGAGTGTGTGTGTACATGCATGTGTATGTATATATATATATATATATATATATATATATATATATATATATATATATATATATAGGTGCTTGTGTGTGTCAATGTATCTATGCGCGCGCGTGTGTATGTCTGTATGTATGTATGGTGGTTTGGAACCAGAATTAGCTATCATGTTCCTATGTATATACATACACACACATAAATATCTTGGCATAATACCAGTAAAGCAAAACCTATAGCCAACTATGTATTATTTTCTTTTTTCTCTTTCTATAGCCATACATATATATATTACTATATATATATATATATATATATATATATATATATATATGCATGCATTGATGTCACTTTTGTGTACATACGCAGACACACACATATATGTATATATGTATATATAATGTATATATGTATATATAATGTACATACATATATATTTGTATGCCTATGTACGTATATATATATATATATATATATATATATATATATATATATATATATATACATATATGCCTACGTATATGTTCACCTGTCCATTGTCGAGACCATTTGTGATGGCAACGTTGTATGTATACCACCAAGAATGTAATGAAATTTCACTATTTGCTGCCATGTTTGACAGGATGATGATTGTGATGATGACAAACTGCATTCCATTCAGACTTAGTAAGAAAAAGAAAAAAGAATCAAAAAGACAGAAAGAAAAAAGAAAGAAGGAAGTAAGGAAGGGTTTAAAGGAAGAACGAAAAGCAAGCAAGAAAAGAAAGAAAGGATAAGGAAATATAATAAGGTAAAGATTCAAAGAACGAAAGTGAGGCCAGATTTTATACTCCCCTGCTGTGTAAACACCTCATGATATTTCATAGCCTTTTACGTGATTCTCTATCAAAGTATCAATGTTGCATTTCTTTCTTTACATCTATTATTATTATTATTATTATTATTATTATATGTAATATAAAATGAAAGAAGTTATTTTCGTTATTTTTTTTTTTTTTGCTCAATAGTCTTCTTTTATTGCGTAGTTTCTTCACAACTGAACGGATTCCTGTTTATGTACCTTGAGTTTATGGAGGGTTTGGTTTCGGATTTGCGTTTCTTTAATGTATTTTACTAATGTGTGCAATGCCTAATCAGGATCCTTTCTGCATGTTGTGTATCTATACATATACATATACATATACATATACATACACACACGCACGCACGCACACACACACATACATGCACACGCGCATATTTGTATGTATGCATGTATTATGTATGTATACACACACACATATGTGTGTATATATGTACATGCATATACACTCTCTCTATATATGTATATATAATGTACATACACACACACACACACACACACACACACACACACATACATACATACATATATATATATATATATATATATATATATACATACACACACACACACATATATATATATATATATATATATATATATATATATATATGTATGTATGTATATATATATATATATATATATATATATATATATATATATATATATATAATGTATATATGTATTTATGTATGTGTCTTGCAACTTTGCTTCTGTATTTGCTTTTTTAGTTTTTGTTTTTGCAGTCATTTTTCTTTCACCATTCACAATGCACCTGTTATTACAGAGTGGTTCCTTCTGTTGTTTTCCAGCCTCGCATACCGCTTATTTATAATTCCAGATATTTATATTTGGATAGCTTCTCCATTTATTTTAGAGATTATTACCGCATGTCGAGAGTGATGATTCGATCTCGAGAAACTACACTTACTAATGGTTTTTGGCAACAATATCCGGTCCAATTATCTTGATCTTATTTTCTGTGTGGATTGGCATGCTCCGAACTGATTAGCCTCTCAATCTATCTGACCTTTTATAGTTGTTATTGTACTATCTCTTTTCTGTGAGTATGTTTCATAATACAAATGTATAATAAAAAATTGAGTAATTCTTCACTTTAATGTTAAATTGTTTTTTTTTTTTTTTTGTAGCTCGATATAAAAGCAAACATTCACACGCACACACATACACACACACATTCTGAAACAGCGATTTGGAAGTTTCTAGACCAACAAAGATCCAGCCTTCTGTTTCCGTTAAAAAATTATGTCTTAGCCATCTTCAAGATTCATCAGCTACATCTGATGTTCGTTGGGTAAACTCTCCCTTGTATTTTAAGTTGAAATGCCTTATGTTAATATAATAAATCACTTTTGTTTAGATGATACAACCAAGGTCGACTTCGATTCACATCCTCCTGTAGTTCATAAAATAAGTATGAATCAAATTCTAGTGCCGATATAGTCAATGATTATATATTAGAAATAATTAGAAGTGACAGTGAAGTAAACAAAACTGGGGAATATGTTTCTTTATATCTTGAATTCAAATCCGTTTGAATTCAACCTTGCATTTTATCCTGCCAGGATCAATAAAGAAACTATCTTGAGATAGACACGTTCGTCAACATCTTCCTTTCATGATTTGTGTCATTGTACAATATGACAGTAGAGTTTTATATTAATCTTTTTCCATAAGTTTGTATATTCTCCTTGTTTTTAATTATTTGAAATCTTCCTCTGAGCAAGATGCTGGTTTCTAACAAACATACAAAGCTTCGTCATTGGAATGTAGTTAAAAACAAATTCATATTTTAAACTCTAGAAAAATCTAGCATAGTTTTATTGTTCCACTCACAGATTGCATTTTGTAATGTACGAGTTAGATGGTTGATTTCTTTTCTTTTTTTTGTTTTGTTTTGGAAAACCCCAGCTTATACAAATTACCAGGTGTTTACTCACTAAGCCATGTGCACCA
>NC_142930.1:22607579-22610079 GCF_046866305.1 Octopus bimaculoides | reverse complement strand
AGAAAAAGAGAATGCAGTTCTTTGCTGGCAGAAGTTCTAAGATTAATGATGTGCATGAGGAACAGATGTGCATAAGGCAAGTGAGAACAATTCAGAACAGGGTGCAGTGTTAAAGTGGTTTAAGCTCCGCATGAGTGAAGATGTTGAGATGTTTGAGGATCTGGTGAAGGAGCAAACAACAATATTTTTTTATAAACAATATACTAGATTATGGGTGTGCTTATAGTGACGTTCAGCGTTATAGTTTCTTATTTCTTTATTACCCACAAGGGGCTAAATATAGAGGGGACAAACAAGGACAGACAAAGGGATTAAGTCGATTATACCGACCCCAGTGCGTAACTGGTACTTAATTTATCGACCCCGAAAGGATGAAAGGCAAAGTCGACCTCGGCGGAATTTGAACTCAGGACGTAACGGCAGACGAAATACCGCTAAGCATTTCGCCCGGCGTACTAGCGTTATAGTTTCAAGTAGCGACATGGCCTAACCCTTTTACTGTGAGAAGCAGACATATCCACTCAAAATTTCTTTACCCTTAACTGTAGAAAGAAGTTTTATATACAAATCTATTGAGGAATGTTATGTTTGAAACTATTTCCTGTTGCGATATGTCAAGTTTATTGAGGTAGCGTGATTGTATTGTTTTAGTAGGTATTCAACATAATTACTGGAATAGCCATAGAATTTAATTCCGCTGCTAAAGGGTTAAAAAGTATCGTTAAGTGTGTGGCAAAACCGTTCAGTGAACAAGTAAGCAGCTATACACGTAACCATGTTAGTTTCTGATGGAAAATACAAGTCGTGAGGGACCTTGTTCAAAACGGGGGCACCAATTTTCATTTATGTTTTATGTAGTGTTTTTGGTACCGAAAGACTTTCAAACTTCGTATACTTATCTATTTTGTGTTATAGAACAGAAAAAAATTTTGTATTCAAATTTATTTCATGTAAAAAATTGTCTTATTTCGATAATTTCAACCAATCACTGACAAGTATTCAGCTGTTTACACTTACTCCTTTGGTAGTTTAAGCGGTGTAAAGCGTATTTAATCTCCATTACTTCTGACATTTTGCAGAGGCAACACACGTGTGTTCGTTTTCCCTAACCCTAACCCTAACCCTAATTGACTTGCTCCTTCCCTCAAAAACCATGCCTTGTGCCTATAATAGAAAGGTTTATTAGCTACTGCCAATATGCTTCAGCCATTTTTTGACAAGGAAATAATAATTTTATCACCGCGAGAATCGTTTGTTTACGTAGTCAGCACTTACTGTTATTCGGCTGAATGGACGTCAGTCATTGGTTGAAATTACAGAAATACGACAACTTTAACATGAAATAACTTGCGATGTACGTTTTTTTGTTAAGAAGACTAAGAGAAAAAGATGTTTTATATGACACATTCTACCAGTGTCCCAAGTTTCAAAGTGATTCGTTAAGAAAATACTGGTGCCCCCGTTTTGAACAAGATCCGTCGTGAGTATAATACCGAAAAGAATCCTGTCAAAAGAGGATTCAAAATCACTAAGTTACAAACCATTGAAAAACTGTGTAGGTTGCTCTAATATTGTGAAAAAAGTTCTGACAAAAATTTTAGAAATTTACCGTGTCAACAAGAAAGGATAGATTACAACAAATATTGTTTTCTACTCTAGGCACAAGGCCCGAAATTTTTGGGGAGTGGGCCAGTTGATTAGATCGACCCCAGTACGTGACTGGTACTTAATTTATCGACCCCGAAAGGATGAAAGGCAAAGTCGACCTCGGCGGAATTTGAACTCAGAACGTAGCGGCAGACGAAATACCGCTAAGCATTTTGCCCGGCGTGCTAACGTTTCTGCCAGCTCGCCACCTTTGGATTACAACAAATAGTACACAATAGTTTTCTTCTCCTGGACAACAACTCCCATATGACCCTTATTTTAGACAACCACTCCACACATTCTAAAGCAAAACTTCAAGCAAAACAAAACCAATATCTCCCTATCGTCAAACTCTACGTTATTAATTCAAACTCTAAACCAATTCTTGAGCCTAAGTATCTCTCAATTCTTGAGCCTAAGTATCTCTCAATTCTTGAGCCTAAGTATCTCTCAATTCTTGAGCCTAAGTATCGCTCCTTGCTTACGAGGCATCTACTGAGTGAATTTAACTCTGTCTAATCAATATAGAAGGGCACGGGGGCTGTGTGCATGATACACAAGCAATGGCTTTAACTTATAATCTCCTGGACAATTACCTCCCAACATAATGGTCACACGTACTTTTGAGACCTTGTAGCCTGGAATAGTTTTCTCCTCCTTGGAAATAAATGAACGGTCTGGCAATTTTTTTCCAATACAACCCAATTTCGTCTACGTTAAAAATCCGTTCGGGAAGAAACCCGTTTTCTTCGATGATTTTCTTTAATGCATCAGGAAATTCCGCTGCTGCTTGCTCGTCAGCTGATGCCCTTTCACCTTGCTTCTTAATGGAGTAATTACTTCTTCACTCCTT
>NC_142930.1:22600079-22602579 GCF_046866305.1 Octopus bimaculoides | reverse complement strand
GGAGAAAAACACGGAGAAAAAAAAATTAGGTGAAGGAAAGTAAAGGAAAAAATAAAGATGATAAAGGTAATAAAGGAGGTTTACATAAGTGGAAAAGTTCAAAAGTTCAAAAGTTTTTTAGACGTCGTGGTATATTGAGGCGATTTCCAATCAGAAGATGGGTCCAGTGTAATCCGTGGGTAGGAGAGGTGCAGCCGGAGGGTGTACAGTTATATATATATATATATATATATATATATATATATATATATATATGTGTGTGTGTGTGTGTGTGTGTGTGTGTGTGTGTGTGTGTGTGTATGTTTGTCCCCCACCATCGCTTGATAATCGATGTTGGTTTGTTTACGTCCCCTTTAACATAGCGGTTCGGCAAAATCCACCGTTAGAATACGTACTCGGCTTACAAAGAATAAGCCCTAGAGTCGATTTCTTCGAATAAAACACCCTTTAAGGCGGTGATCCAGCATGACCGCAAACAAATGATTGAAACAAGTAAAAGAATAAAAGAATATCTTCTTAACATGAAGCCAATGGTAACCTTAATACACAAATAAAGTATTTTTATCCACCAATGCGGTGTTGAGCACTCATTCTCACTGTTCGACATATACGTATATATATATATATATATTTGTAGTGTATTGTCAACTTAATGTGACAATCCCAAGAAGGGAACACACTACTACCGTTTAGCCCTAGGAAGCTGGACCGCTTCCTGTCGGCCTTGACACAATTAAGGACACAGTAATTGTGTCAAGGCCGACAGGAAGCGGTCCAGCTTCCTAGGGCTAAACGGCAGTAGTGTGTTCCCTTCTTGGGATTGTCACATTAAGTTGACAATATACTACAACTTTATCGCTCCACTACTGCTTAAATCTCTCTGAGAGATTTAGAAATATTATATTTCTAATATATATATATTATTTTGTTTAAAAGAGTTCCAACACTGTCTGTTTTTATGTTTTATTTATATTCCTTGTGGTATTTCATCATGGCCGGTATGACAGACTTTAACAGTCTGTTAAAGTCTGTCATACCGGCCATGATGAAATACCACAAGGAATATAAATAAAACATAAAAAACAGACAGTGTTGGAACTCTTTTAAACAAAATAATATATTCCTCTATACACAATCATACAAAACCCCTTTTTTTGTATTTATTTTTACTCGCATATATATATATATATGTGTGTGTGTGTGTGTGTGTGTGTGTGTGTGTGTGTGTGTGTGTGTTTGTGTGTGTGTATATGTATATTTGTCTCTATGTGCATCTGTATATGTGTGTGTATATGTTTTTATGTGTGTGTATGTTTGAATACGTATCCATGCACACACATTCACATCCAAATATATCAGGTCATCCCATAAGTAATGCCCAGACTCTTTAAAGAATGGAAGTGTCTAAGGCGCATTTGAGCCACATAATGCTTTATGAGTTTAAAAAAGGGAACTCTGCAGCTGAAGTGACTCAAAATATTAACTCAGATTATGGAGAAGAATGCTTGAATGAAAGAACTTGCAAGAAGATGGCTTGCAAAATTTAGAAGGTGGAGATTTTAGGCTTGAAGATGAGGCCCGAACAGGACGTACAATTGAATCTTAGGTGGGATTGCAAAGGAGTTGCTTTGAGTTGCTACTAACTAATTCAACAATCAATGCTCAAAGTGAGGGGAGGGAGTAAATGTATGTGGGTGTGTATATATCTTTTGGCAAATGTGTGGGTGAGCATGTGTATGTTTCAAGTGAGGGTGGATGAGTATATACATATAGGCGCATGTACGTGGGTGTGCGGGAGCGCATGTGTATGTACGGACTTGTGCACTTACGCGAATACTATGGACATTTTTACTCCCTTACATTTACTCCCTCCCCTCACTTAGCTTCATTCTAATAGCTCTTTTGTCTTAATAACGGTCAATCACAGAGTAATTTCCCTTTGTTTAACAGTCATTTTCATAGCATTTTTTCGATGGCCAGATAACTGAAGAGATGTTGGCGTCGGTTTTCACCCCGACATCCGAAACTCGGAATTTTATCATGGCTGCCGAATAACTGTCACATATTATTTACATATATATATATATATATATATATATATATATATATATAATTAAGGGATCAGCAAATATTTGCTTCACCATATACCGAAGTTCAGAAATAGCAGCTAAAAAAGCTGAGAATCCCACAGATAGCATCACTTGTAACTCACAAAGGCAAAAACAAGAAGAAAAAACAATGTAAACTAACCAATTCCGATGTTTAACAGTAGACGCGTTTCTGGATCATGATTGATAATAATCAATTTCCTTCATCAATACTGTATTCCAGTAGTAAATTTGACTATGCTAGCAAACTGTGTAAGCATGGACTAGTAACATTTCACACCGACACAGGTCTGAAAGCATAACCGAATCCACCTCGGTCAGCCAGTCTAACTGTCCTTCCCTCAAGAAATTACCATGTGCGCGACAAGTGATATCGCAGAGAATCCTTTACC